>NC_090393.1:28986706-29242879 GCF_036365525.1 Heterodontus francisci | reverse complement strand
TAACCATGGATGATTTTTCTACTCACCAAAACTAATCTTCCGTGGTGTTCATCTATCTGCTCTATCCTGACTTTTAGGGTTTATGACCCCTGAGGAGTGAAACTTCTGATCCTGCTTTAAATTTGCACATTAAAATTTCGCAGCAATAAGTGTGCATATTCGTAGGGCAATTTAATATCTCATCACGCGCTCCTTTCCCCTCCCTCCACCACATGCAGGACAACAGTATCTATTGTGAATCTGTTTGAGTGGTGAATGTAAGCACGATATTTCCTTCCCTTTCTCTGCAGAAATGTGCTCAGTTATCACCAGCTTACAGGTGGCAGCTCTGAGCAGATCATCATCCTTTTCTGGTATTGGAGGATGATAATGATTGTTTGTGTTCAAGGGCACAGGCAAGGTACTCTGTCATATTCATCCAAGCCTGATCTGTAATGATTGATATTCCCTCACTGGCACTCAGGCTGGGAAGGTTGAGTGAATCGTTGTAGCAGGGCGGGGGAGACTCAAACTGGTGGGTGTTCACAGGGCACAAGAAAATATGCTAATTTTTTCCAACAAAATCGAAATCGTTAACTACTGTTCACTAGATTTGAAGTAGGAGATCATTTGCAGTACTGGACCCAATCCTAGGGCATGAAGCCAGTCACGTGGTAGAAGTGTCAGTGGGGGAGCATTTCGGGGATAGTGACCATAACTCTGTAAGATTTAAGGTAGTTATGGAAAAGGACAAAGATGGACCAGAAATAAAGGTACTGAATTGGGGGAAGCCCGATTTCAATTTGATAAAACAGGATCTGGCCCAAGTGGACTGGGAGCAGCTACTTGTAGGAAAATCTACATCACATCAGTGGGAGTCATTTAAAGAGGAAATAGTGAGAGTTCAGGGCCAACATGTACCCGTTAAGGTGAAGGGTAGGACCAACAGGCCCAGGGAACATTGGAGCATTGGACCAGGAAAAAAAAAGGAGGCTTACGGCAGATCCCAAGCGCTGAAAACAGCGGAGGCATGAGAGGAGTATAGAAAGTGTAGGGTGGCACTTAAAAATAGTGATTAGGAGAGTGAGAGGAGGCATGAAAAAGCACTGGCGGGCATGATGAAATTCCCAAGGCTTTTTATAAGTATATTAAGGGTAAGAGGATAACCAGGGAAAGAGTAGGGCCCATTAGGGACCAAAGTGGCAATCGTTGTGTGGAGCCGGAGGACATAGGTGAGGTTTTAAATGATTACTTTTCATCTGTGTTCACTATGGAGAAGGACGATGTAGGTGTAGAGATCAGGGAGGGGGATTGTGATATACTTGAACATATTAGCATTGAAAGGAGGAAATATTAGCTGTATTAGCAGGCTTAAAAGTGGATAAATCTCCAGGCCCAGATGAGATGTATCCCAGGCTATTATGTGAGGCAAGGGAGGAGATAGCAAGAGCTTTGGCACAAATTTTCAAATCCTCTCCTGCCACAGGAAGGCAGCAAATGTGGTGCCATTATTCAAGAAGGGTAGTAGGGATAAACCAGGTAATTACAGACTGGTGAGTCTTACATTAGTGTTTGGAAAAATATTGGAAAAAATTCTGAGGGACAGGATTAATCTCCACTTGGAGAGGCAGGGATTAATCAGGGATAGTCAGCATAGCTTTGTCAGGGGGAAATCGTGTCTAACTAGATTGAATTTTTTGAGGAGGTGACTAGATGTGTAGATGAGGGTAAAGCAGTAGATGTAGTATACATGGATTTCAGTAAGGGTTTTGATAAGGTCCGGCATGGGAGATTGGTTAAGAAGGTTAGAGCCCATGGGATCCAGGGCAATTTGGCAAATTGGATCCAAAATTGGCTTAGTGGCAGGAGGCAGAGAGTAATGGTTGAGGGCTGTTTTTGCGATTCGAAGCCTGTGAACAGGGATCGATGCTGGGACCCTTGCTGTTTGTAGTGTACATTAATGATTTAGACGTGAATATAGGAGGTATGATCAGTAAGTTCACAGATGACATGAAAATTGGTGGTGTTGTAAATAGTGAGGAGGAAATCCTTCGATTACAGGGAGATATAGATGGGCAGAGCAGTGGCAAATGGAATTTAATCCTGAAAAGTGTGAGGTAGTGCATTGTGGGAGGACTAACAAGGAAGGGAATGCACAATGGATGGTAGGACCCTAGGAAGTACAGAGGGTCAGAGGGACCTTGGTGTACTTGTCCATAGATCACTGAAGGCAGCAGCATAGGTAGATAAGGTGGTTAGGAAGGCATATGGGATACTTGCCTTTATTAGCCGAAACATGGAATATAAGAGCAGGGAGGTTATGATGGAGCTGTATAAATGCTAGTTAGGCCACAGCTGGAGTACTGTGTACAGATCTGGACACCACACTATATGAAGGATGTGATTGAACTGGAGAGGAGATTCACCAGGATGTTACCTGGGCTGGAGTATTTCAGCTATGAAGAGAGACTGAAAAGGCTAGGGTTGTTTTCCTTGGAGCAGAGAAGGGGGAGTGGGGGGGGGACATGATTGAGGTGTACAAGATTATGAGGGCATTGATAGGTTAGATAGGAAACCTTTTTCCTTAGCGGAGGGGTCAAGAACCAGGGGGCATAGATTTAGGGTAAAGGGCAGGAGGTTTAGGGGAGATTTGAGGAAACATCTTTTCACCCAGAGGGTGGTTGGAATCTGGAACACACTGCCTGAAGAGGTGGTGGAGGCAGAAACCCTCACAACATTTAAGAAGTATTTAGATGAGCACTTTAAATGCCATAGCATACAAGGCTCGGGCCAAGTGCAGGAATATGGGATTAGAATAGTTGGGTGCTGTATGGCCGGCACAGACACGATGGGCCGAAGGGCCTGTTTCTGTGCTGTATTACTCTGACTCTATACTCTCTCACCCCAACTGAACCACTGCTTTCTAGCGATTGATTGTGATATTGTACATAATGAACTGTGTAGTTTCATTAAAATTCCATTGAATTGAAGCATGAAGCAATGCACTTTCAGCTTAAAAGTAATTTAGTATGTGCTGGTATTGTGACAGTTTAACAATACACAGCAGATAACATTCAAGCTCCTACAGTGTGCTTCATCCAGTGGGCAATTCATTGCATACAGTTGTAAGTAAATTTCCTGTGGCACAGGTATTAATGCCCATTACAGTAGCGCTTCCCACTGGATTTAACACTAAAAATCAACCATGGGCCTGGACAGCCCCACACACTACTTTGAGCTTTGTTTTCTCCTAGATTTTAACCTGTCGGCTTCAAAACTTGCTGCAGTCTTCAATTATCCTTTTTGATTTAAACTGGTTTGTTTGTACTTGATTTGCTTCAGAGTCCCCACCTTAATCTCTTATAGGAAAACATTTTTGAAAGGAAGGTCCTGTTTAACCAACCTTAATGAATTCTTTGAATCGGTAACAAAGAGTAGACAAGGGCAATGCAGAGGATGTGATTGGTATACATTGACTTTTCAGAACACATTTGATAAGTTGCTGCATAAGAGAATCTTAGAGTCATAGAGTCGTACAGCATAGAAACAGGCCCTTCGGCCCACCGCGTCCATGCCCATCATAATGCCTATCTATACTACTCCCACCTGCCTGCATTAATTCCATATCCCTCTATGCCTTGCTCATTCAACTAGCTGTCCAGATGCCTCTTAAATGTCACTACTGTTCCTGCCTCCACCACCACCTCTGGCAGCTCATTCCAGATACCCACTATTCTTTGTGTGAAAAATTTACCCCTTTGATCCCCTTTAAACCTTCTCCCTCTCACCTTAAATCTATGCCCTCTAGTTTTAGTCACCCCTACCATGGGAAAACAGACTATCCTAGATCTACCCTATCTATGCCTCTAATAATTTTATATACCTCTATCATGTCCCCTCTCAGCCTCCTTCGCTCCAGGAAAAACAGACCCAGTCTTGGTGAAGCCTTTTGAGTTGTGGGCGGGGTGGTGGGGGGTGGGGTGTGCAGGTAGCAGAATGGATTGAAATATAGTTACAGAACAGAAAACAGGAAGAGTGAAGGGAAGTTTCTTGGACTGGCAGAGGTGGGAAGTGGTGTCCTGCAGGGGTTCGTGCTGGGACCACTGTTGTTTACCATACACACAATTAGGACTCAAATTGAAGGCACAGTGTCATAATTTGCAGGTGATACCAAATTGCAGTATATAGATAATAGTGTGGTAGCAACACCAAAATACAGGAAGACATTAACAGGTTTGCAGAGAGATTGAATAAATGGCAAATGAGATTCAGTGACATGAGGCGGTTCAATTTGGTCAGGAGATCACATTGCTTGGAAGGTAAGAAACTAAATGGGGTAAAGGGAGAGAAAAGATTTGAGAATGCAAACAAATAAATCGCTAAAAGTAGAAACAAAAGTTGATAAAAGCATAGAGTGCAAACAAGGTACTGGGATTCATTTCTAGAACAGATTGCAAAAGCAGGGAAGTAATGTTTAAATTTATATCTAAGTTTGGTTTGAACCACAGTTGGAGTACTGTGTGCAGCTCTGATTTCCATATTACAGAAAGGATATTGAAGCATTGAAGAAAGTACAAAAAAATTTCCAAGGATGTTACCGGAATTGAGAGGATACAATGATTGGGAAAGATTGAGTAAGCTGGGGCTTCTTTCTGTGGAAAAGGAAAAACTAAGAGCAAGCATTGAGGTTTTTAAAATTATGAAGGGGGTTTGATAGGGTAGATGCCAAAAAACTTGCTACTTGTGGCTGAGTCTAGAACAAGGTATTATGACCAGGTGAGAAAGGGTCTAGGGGTTCCCTCTCAGTCTTTGCCTGGTTTGACTGTAACAGGGTTTAGTTTTTAAAAACGCCGTGTTTTAGCTCTTCCTCAGTGAATTCTTGTTCGCCACTTTCCAATTGTAAGGTAATCAGACAGGTTTCCTTAGATTTAAACAAGAAAGGTGAAAGTTTATTAATCTTAAACTCTAATCCAGTTAACGACTACGAATATGTGACGCGACCACAGTAGCATGCCTATGTGATAAATACCCATGCAGGTAGAGACAAAAAAAGTAGAAAAGAATAAAGGGAAAAAGTTTGAGGCAATATCGGGATTATAATTACAGTCCTTTATGTTCAATGTGGAGTTTTTGGTTGCCGGTAAATCCTGCTGTTGGTTGGGGCCCAGTTCACGCTTCAACTTGCTTCGATGTCGGAGTCTTTTCTCTCTTGAGGTTTACATATCTTCCCTGGGTCCGGTGGCTTGGGAGAAAGTGAGAGAGAGACAGCCAGGAGAGAGGCTTCCTTGTTCCAGCATCATTTGTAAAACTGCCTTCTCAATTCAAACTCTCCTGAGCCTCATTCAAAAACCTGGATCAGCCGGTTAGTCATGTGAGCAGATGGTATAACCAGTCCTGTCCTTTGTGGATTGTATCGTCTTAACATTCCCTGGAATGCGCTTCCTTACACCTTCAATGTCTGGTGATCAAAATCCATTAGGGTTAATTGGATCAGGGAGTAGTGCTTTGACTCCATAAGCATCGTCTCTTAGTATGCGAATGTCCTCCAGTCAAAGGTCTGGTGATCTCTTTAGCAAGTCATTTCTTCACTCCAGCAACAGTTTAAAATCAATGTTCATATGCCAAAATTAATATGCCTCATTCTTGGCAGGTGGGGGTCTGCATGACAAAGGTGACATAAATGTAAGATGTCCAGTACCTGATCAAGTAAAGAATTAAGGGTGAATTTCTTTATACAGAATGGTCAGAATATGGAACTTGCTACCACATTGGAGTGCTTGAAGCAGATAGCAATGATTCATTTTGAAGGGAGGCTCGATGTATGCTTGAGGGAGAAAGGAATGGATGGATATGGGAGCAGGGTCGGAAGAGGTAATTGGAGTGAAAGGAGGCTTGTGCAGAGTATAATAAACATCAGCAAAGATCAGTTGGGTTGAGTGACCTGTTTCTCTGCTGTAGATTCTATGTAATTGTGTGAAATACATTTTTGATGTTGGTAGATTTTTAAGTATGTTTTTGTATTCACTTGTGGAGGACTCCATATTTGGTGGAGGGGGCGGGGGCTGGTAATATGAGACTTGAAGCAGGCAGCAAACCTGTCCTACTGCTTATACAGGAAGATAACATCTTTGGGTACCTGCAGTAATGTTGGACAGAGTATGTTCTGAAATATTTTAAGAACTGTGGTTTTTAAAAATATTTCTGATCTGTGAACAAATGTCAATCTCCAGTATTATCCAAGATCTTCAGATAAAACAATGGACCTGAAACCCTTCTCTCGGTTACTTCATTGCCTGCAGTGTTTGTTGGAGTGCAGTAAATGCTCGACTATAGAGAACACTGCAGCAGGTGATGACTTGGTGGGCTCATTGGGCTGAATCAAAAGCAAGTGAACCAAGTCCATTGTAAAATGTTCGTTGTTTTGTTGTGAGGTAGAGTGTTGACACACATTTTGTTATACAGTCCCCCACCTGCCAAGAATGAGGCATATTAATTTTGTCATATGAACATTGATTTTAAACTGTTGCTGGAGTGAAGAAATGACTTGTTTGAAGATCACCAGACACTGGGCTGGAAGGACATTTGCATACTAAGAGACGTTGCTTGTGGAGACAAAGGACCATTCCCTTCTCCAATTAACACAAATGGATTTTGATCACCAGACGTTGAAGGTGTAAGGAAGCGCAATCCAAGCCCTGCTAAGATGATACAATCCACAGAGCCAGGACTGATTAAACCAGCTGGTCACATGACTAACTGGCTGGTCCAGGTTTTTGAACTGGCCACAGGACAGTTTGAATTCTGAAGGCAGTGTGCAACTGAAGCTGGAACAAGCAAGTCTCTCGCCTGGCTGTCTGTCTCTCTCGCCTGGCTGTCTCTCTCTCTCGCCTGGCTGTCTCTCTCTCTCTCGCTTTCTCCCAAGCCACCGGACCCAGGGAAGCCACGTAAACTTCGAGAGAAAAGACTCCAACAGTGGAACAAGTTGAAGCGTAAACTGGGCCCCAACGAATTGCAAGACATAGCAGCAACCAAAGACTCCACATTGAACTTAAAGGACTGTAACTACCAGATACTGCCTCAAACTTTTCCCCTTTATTCCTTCTACTTTTTCTGTCTCTACCTGCGTGGGTATTTATCGCATAAGCATGCTAGCATGGTCGCGTCGCATATTTGTAGTAGTTAAGTGGATTAGAGTTTAAGATTAATAAATTCTACCTTTCTTATTTAAATCTAAGGAAACCTGTTTGATTTCTTTGCCTTCCAATTGAACAAGGATTCACTGAGGGGGAGCTAAAACCACTGTGTTTAAAAATTAAACCCTGTTACAGTTAAACCAGGCAAAGGCTGAGAGGAAACCCCTAGACCCTTCTTAACTGGTCACAACAATTTCATCCTGGACAAAATACACCCTCTTAGAATTTAAGAACCACTTCAGTAAAGATTTGGGTTACTTTTGGCTAAGATTATTTTCCGTATGCGATGTTGGTGATAAAATGGATTGAGATGTTTTGGGCTTTTCGATGAGAAAGGATCACCATGTTGAGGTTGGTTGCTGGCCTAGGTTTGTACCACTCTGCAATTAGTGCCTGGCTGAATGCAGTCTGTAATAAATTAGGATCTATCTTTTTAGCAATGTTCATGCTGGAATGTGTAACTGATTGGCATCCAATAATTATATAATAAATACATCCCTGTATATTAAGATGTTTAAGGTATTTTGTCAAGCTATTTACAACGGGGAAAGCATACACATTTTTTAGCCAGTATACCCCCTGAAAGATAAAATCCTTTTGCCAATAGAGAGCTCTAATTTTTCAGTGACTGGATCCTCTAATCTGCTAAGTATTTCGACTTATTTATTTCATTGGGCTGGATGAAGCCTTGAGAATAGCAGGGTCAAATGTTCCATAAACATTTTATAAATGCTTTCCTTGTCATAGTTCTACCTAGTAATCTGGTGTTTCTACAGAATTTAGCTTTGCTAATACATATAGTTTCATTAGTATTTTAACTAAGGGATCCTGTTCTCTAGACAAAGGCAGTTTAATCTGTAAATCTAGGAGTGCCGGATTCTATTTGACATGTTCAATTTATTTTCTGTTTGCACTTAGCTTCATGAATACAATCGAGCCTAACCAGAAATAATGTTGATACTGTAGCTTTGAGAAGTGATTTTTGTCATTGAGGGTTTTATCCATTGGGGAAAATACAATGGGGTTGGAGTTTCTACTTTGGGCACAGTCGGTGATCCTGGGGTAAATTGTGTCTAAAATTGCACTAGTTTTGAGTTGTGTTTCTCCCACCTCCTCCCTCCCATCCCCACATGCCCCAAGTTTTCTGGTCAAACCCATTTGTATATTGCCGAATGTAAAATCTATCATACAGCAGCGCAATCAGGCAGTGTTTTAGAATGTCATTTTAAAAATAAAATTGCTTGCAAAAATATTCCTTTATATACTTGTGATAACCTGGTGCAGCTTTATTAATGCAGCTGGAAATGGGTTTATCGCAAAATATAAGCATTTTTGGTGCCTAGTTCAGCATCTGTGAAGAACCCGATCTTAAATAATTGAAAATGAGTTTTTAAAAACTATACAGAACCATTTGCTAGTTATATTGATGCACAGTAGTCAGTTTATTTAGCTTTTGAATGTTTGAAAACAAATACTTTTAAACCTTTCCTACTGGTGTCCATATGCACAAGAAACCAGCTTCCATGTAACAGCCTCCTGGAAAGCTCACAAATGGGCAAAATTAGTGGAAATTCACCCTGGCGATTAATTAAATCAGGTATGGTGAGTTTTTGGGCGGGGCCAGCTTCCAACACAGTTTTCTGAAACAAATGCAGAAGATTGTGGAAACTGGATTTGTGCTGCATGTAATTTGTGCTTGAAATTCTGCAATTCTTTTGTGCTGCATTGGCTAATTTTGGGCAAATTTCGTTGAAAAACGAGTGGAAACTCCAGGCAGTAAGTTTTAATGAAAATGTAATTTTGCTTTTGTGTTATTGGAATATTGTACATTGGCAATGTTCAGTTCTTGTTTGCAGGCTCCCTCTGGTGGTGGAGAGTGGGAACACAAAGTCCTTCACTTAATGGGCACAGGTGAAGGTTGATGATCTGCTTTGACTTTGTACTAACATCACTGTTCAAGCACTAGCTAAACTGGGACAATATATTTGAATCCTCTTCTGTCGAGGCATGAAAAATCTGTGGTGTGAGATTCTATATAATGTTGACTCTGAATTTCCTCAATATCTGTTGTATTGGAAACTTATGCTATTCCCCACCAGAGGGAGTTACACGCAGGTTTTTTGGGTAAGTCGGTGAGTGGTGCAGCCCTTCCTTCAGCACTTGGGGACACATCCTCTTTTCTTGACCTTTATTGTGTTTTATCTGCTCGGGGCATCTCCCACCCTGATCACACATGCTTCCTGCCAGAAACATGAGTAATCACAGGCCAGTTGTGTCCCGTGGCGGGGCAACATCTCCCCCAAGAGCTGTGAATGTTTCCAGTAAAAGAGGGGAGGGATGGACGCCTATCTGACGTGGCACCTCGGAAGGATCCATTGCTAAGACAATTCCGGACAATTGGCCCTTCGGTAGTGGCGGGTTGAGCTGTTTTGGCAGTGAGTAAGGCTGAAGATCTTTGTGAAGATGGTCAGAGATGTGCAGTGGCAGCTTTGGACAATCACACCCTTTTAAAACAGCTCCTCAAAGGCCTCGAAGCACCTGTGCTGTGTATAGATATGGTGTCAGGGGGCAGGGGGTGGTACCTGGTGGGCTAGTGTCGTCTGCCATGCTGCCCTATTCTTGCCCTCGCATGTTAGTGCTCTTCCTCCATAAGGATGGCATGGAGAGATATGCCCATAGGAAATACCTTACCTTCAGAGTTGATATGAGCATGTGGAGACCGGTAAAATGGAGCATCGATAAATGTAGAAGTGGGGAGTGAGGAAAACTGAGGGGAAAGGAAATTTGAAAAGACATCAGCTGACTGGAGGAACACCTGCACTTCTTGTATATGGTTGGTTCCCAGAGTGTAAAAGCAGGAAATTCTGAGCACAGCTCCATCAGGTGATTAGTGCTCATATGCAGATACAGGGTTTGGGCTGGAGAATCATCAAAGCTGCCAAGAATATTGAATAAACACAGGCCTAACTTATTATTGGCACATAAGCAGCGCATGTGCTAAATTTGAGTGTCCTCAATCTTCTTTCGTACTGAAGATAGCGAGCAAGCTCAGGCACGTTATCTGTGTATCTAGTTGGTTTCTAGATTTTAGATGACTGGTGTCCTTCCTTTGACAATCAGGAATGATTCATTGCAGTTGGTGTTCGTGACTGGCACAGAACCAAAGTCCAGTCATACAGAAGCAACACCATGCATCTCATAATCCACGAACCACTAATTCTAGTTCCAGGCCACTCAAGCATGGCAATTACTTGCTTTTGAAGAGAGACTTTGGAGTCTTCAACCAGTTGTCTGGCTGGAACTCCTGGTACCAAAATGTTCAGCCAATTTACTATAACAAGTCAGCCTTGGCCTCTGCTGCAATATTTCTTTTCGGAATGCAGAATACTGGCTGAGATTAAGAGCTGTGAGTGGTGCTGGCAGACATGTAAAGGGAGAAATTAAGAATGAATGGATATCTTGGATCAGGTTTATATATTTAAAAAAAGACGCTGAAGGACACCCATTTAAATTATCTATTGGTAATTCTTCCCAAAGTTTGGGGTATTGCTTCCCAAAATGTGGTGTGGATAATTTTATTAATCCTACTACTTGTATGTTCGAGATATAGACAATGTAAACGCGAAGAACAGAAAAAGGGCAGAAGAACAATTGGGCAGATGTTAAAAATTAATTTGAAGAATATTGATGCATTTTGTGAAGTTCTGAATTTTTTTCATTTGCTTTAAAATGTTTGAGTAGCGACACTAGTTGAAATCCAACTCTAAACTTGTACAAAATTGGTCAAATATGGCTGAGGTTGAACTGGTGTCTGATGTGTTCCGAGTCTAATAGTGAGATTATGCCTATTGCTTATTAAATGTAAATTTCTAGACGATTCCTGGCTAACTTCAGTTAATTAACTCCAAATGTAATAAGAAATAAATGACACAGCTTTAATTTAAGCCCACACTTTTATTTAGGTCTATAAGATGTTAGTCACGTCATACTGATGCTGACTATGTTATCTCTGAGACTCAACTGTCATTAATAGACATGAATAGACCACAACGTTCAGCACCATTCACGACTCCTCAGATATTGAAGCAGCCCATGTCCATATGCAGCAAGACCTCGACAACACAGTGGCGGCACAGTGGCGCAGTGGTTAGCACCGCAGCCTCACAGCTCCAGCGACCCGGGTTCAATTCTGGGTACTGCCTGTGTGGAGTTTGCAAGTTCTCCCTGTGTCTGCGTGGGTTTCCTCCGGGTGCTCCGGTTTCCTCCCACATGCCAAAGACTTGCAGGTTGATAGGTTAATTGGCCATTATAAATTGCCCCTAGTATAGGTAGGTGGTAGGGAAATATAGGGACAGGTGGGGATGTGGAAGGAATATGGGATTAGTGCAGGATTAGTATAAATGGGCGGTTGATGGTCGGCACAGACTTGGTGGGCCGAAGGGCCTGTTTCAGTGCTGTATCTCTTAAAAAAAATAAAAATCCAGGCTTGGGCTGATAAGTGGCAAGTAACATATGTGCCACACAAGTGCTAGGCGATGACCATCTGAAACAAGAGAGAATCTAACCATCTCCCCTTGATGTTCAATGGCATTACAATCACTGAATCCCCCACTATCAACATCCTGGGGCTTACCATTGACCAGAAACTGAACTGGACCAGGCACATAAATACCGTGGCTACAAGAGCAGGTCAGAGGCTGGGAATTCTGCGGCGAGTAACTCACCTCCTGTCTCCTCAATGCCTGTCCACCATTTACAAGGCACAAGTCAGGAGTGTGATGGAATACTCTCCACTTGCCTGGGTGGGTGCAGCTCCAACATCACTCAAGAAGCTCAACACTATCCAGGACAAAGCAGCACGCTTGATTGGCACCTCATCCAAAAATATTCACTCCCTTCACCACCGACGCACAGTGGCAGCAATGTGTACCATATACCAAGATGCACTGAAGCAACTCACCAAGGCTCCTTCAACAGCACCTTCCAAACCCGCGAGCTCTACACTGAGAAGGACAAGGGCAGCAGATGCTTGGGAACACTGCCACCTACAAGTTCCCCTCCAAGTCACACACCATCCTGACTTGGAACTATATCATCGTTCCTTCACTGTCGCTGGGTCAAAATCCTGGAACTCCCTTCCTAACAGCACTGTGGGTATACCTACCCCACATGGACTGCAGCTGTTCAAGAAGGCAGCTCACCACCACCTTCTCAAGGGCAATTAGGGGTGGGCAATAAATGCTGGCACAGCCAGTGATGCAAGCATCCCATGAACAAATAAAAAAATTTCTTTCTCGAAATTTAGAATATGCTGTACTTTTGCAAAGTTTTCACAATGCATTTAGGAAGGAAAATCAGGTTGGGAAGAAAAACCATGACTGATTCAACAGAAGAAAAGATGAGGATTTTGCTCCTAAATGAATTTGGATGATGGAATGAGTTGGATGAAAGAGTCTCCTGGAGGGGGGACTCATACTGCAGAGTAGGTGAGTTGGCAGTCTTACACCCACAGCTTTGTACTTCCTCCCACCCTGCTTCCTGTAAAGTGTTTATTCCATTCTCCCAGTTTCTCTGCCTCTGTTGCCACCTTTTACATTAATGCTTTTAATATGTCTTCCTTATCATGTTTTTCCTCAACTGAGGATTCCCATCTACTGTGATTAACGGGACTCTCAACCCTGTCCATCTCAATTTCCGCACTTCTACCCTTGTTCACTCCTGGAAACATGATGGGGTTCCCCTTGTCCTCGCTACCACCCCACCCCACTAGCCTCCACATTCCATGGATCATTCCCCACTATCTCCAGTGTGATGCCACCACCAAATGCATCTTCCCCTCCCCTTTCAGCATTTTGAAGCGACCATTCCCTCCACGACACCACGTTCCACTCCTCTATCACGCCCAACAGCCCTCCCCTTTCCCACGGCACCTTTCTGTGCAAGCATAGGAGATGAAACACCTGCCTTTCCACCACTTCCTTCCCCACCATCTCCTTCCAAGTGAAACAGTGATTTACTTGTACTTGTTTCAGTTTAGTATACTGTATCGACCACTCACGATGTAATCTCCTCTACACTGCCGAGGCCACATGCAGATTGGGCAATTGCTTTGCTGAACACCTCCTTTCTGTCTGCAAGCGTGATGCTGGGTTTGTCACTTGCCATTTTAATTCTCTACTTCACTCCCACTCTGACCTCGGTGATCTCAGCCTCCTACACTGTTCCTTTGAAGCTCAAAAGAAGCTCGAGGAACTGCACTTTATCTTTCGATTTTCCACTTTGCAGCCATCTTCATTACTCTCTATCATTCCCTTTTGACACTTAGCCTCTCCTGTCTTCCACTCTATCACAGAACTTCCCTTTTGTCCTCTGCTTCCCTCCTTTCTATGCCTCTGAATTTGCTTAAACCTTTTGCATCTCGAAAATTTTCCAGCTCTAATGAAAGGTCACTGACCAGAAACGTTAACTCCTGTTTCTCTCTCCACAGATGCTGCCAGACTGGCTGAATATTTCCAGCATTTTCTGTTTTTATAACTGGTAGTCTCACTGCCACCTTCGTGTTGTACACCCAAGACCATTTTTCATAGATGGAATAATAGCCTAAATATAGCCTTGAGACTTCTTTTTTTTTTCTTTTGGGCCTCCTTATCTCGAGAGACAATGGATACGCGCCTGGAGGTGGTCAGTGGTTTGTGAAGCAGCGCCTGGAGTGGCTATAAAGGCCAATTCTAGAGCGACAGGCTCTTCCACAGGTGCTGCAGAGAAATTTGTTTGTCGGGGCTGTTACACAGTTGGCTCTCCCCTTGCGCATCTGTCTTTTTTCCTGCCAACTACTAAGTCTCTTCGACTCGCCACATTTTATCCCTGTCTTTATGGCTGCCCGCCAGCTCTGGCGAACGCTGGCAACTGACTCCCACGACTTGTGATCAATGTCATAGGATTTCATGTCGCGTTTGCAGACGTCTTTAAAGCGGAGACGTGGACGGCCGGTGGGTCTGATACCAGTGGCGAGCTCGCTGTACAATGTGTCTTTGGGGATCCTGCCATCTTCCACGCGGCTCACATGGCCAAGCCATCTCAAGCGCCGCTGACTCAGTAGGGTGTACAAGCTGGGGATGCTGGCCGCCTCGAGGACTTCTGTGTTGGAGATACGGTCCTGCCACCTGATGCCAAGTATTCTCCGGAGGCAGCAAAGATGGAATGAATTGAGACGTCGCTCTTGGCTGGCACCTAATGTATATCAGTGAACTTTAGACTGTGATCTATTAGCTGAGATGTAAGGTTTAAATAAAGTTGACCAATTGAAAGGGCAGGGGAATGGAACTGCAAATTGCAAACTGCAAACCGACAAAGAGTCGGCATGGTACAATTGGCCAAATGGCTTATTTCTGTGCTGTATCATTCTATGATTCTACCAAAACTCCTGCCACAAGCTGTATTAAATTTAATTTAACGGGTTAATGTGAAATATTTCACCATCTAATGTAGCCTTTAAACATTTGAGGGTAATTTTCTGAGGTTTGAGTAGTTTTTAAATATCTTCTATATTTTGTATGAACACAGATCTGATAGATGGAGTCATAAAAAGAATAGATAAAAAATTTGAAAGCTGCGCTATCACACTCTCAGATCCAGACAGAAAACTAAAACTTTCTACTTCATGATTCTCAGAGCTGCTTAAATAATCTTCCTCATCAGTCGCTGTTACTGTTTTCAGCAACTATATTAGGATAAAGCCTCTGCCAAGGAGAACCAGTGATCTTTCTTTAAAGGTCCTTATTCAGTTCTCCTGATGAACTGTCTCATCTTGACAAATGCACTACTTGTGTGGTATTGAGGTGCACTGATAAGGAAAGGTCATTATTTAATTTTGTTTTGTGCTGACTTAGATAAACTGAACCCAATCTGCTGGAAACTTGAATATTAAACTGGTGGAGATAAACCACTCAAACCTTGTAAAGTTTCGAACTCTGTCTGCTGAGCAGGAGCACCAAGGCATATTCCCTACTGCAGCCTGTAGTGTTTGGCCTCCTTATCTCGAGAGACAATGGGTAAGCGTCTGGAGGTGGTCAGTGGTGTGTGGAGCAGCGCCTGGAGTGGCTATAAAGGCCAATTCTAGAGTGACAGGCTCTTCCACAGGTGCTGCAGAAAAATTTGTTTGTTGGGGCTGTTACACAGTTGGCTCTCCCCTTGCGCTTTTGTCTTTTTCCTGCCAACTGCTAAGTCTCTTCGACTCGCCACACTTTAGCCCCGCCTTTATGGCTGCCCGCCAGCTCTGGCGAACACTGGCAACTGACTCCCACGACTTGTGATCAATGTCACAGGACTACATGTCGCGTTTGCAGATGTCTTTAAAGCGGAGACATGGACGGCAGGTGGGTCTGATACCAGTGGCGAGCTCGCTGTACAATGTGTCTTTGGGGATCCTGCCATCTTCCATGCGGCTCACACGGCCAAGCCATCTCAAGCGCCGCTGACTCAGTAGTGTGTATAAGCTGGGGGTGTTGGCCGCCTCGAGGACTTCTGGGTTGGAGATATGGTCCTGCCACCTGATGCCAAATATTCTCCGGAGGCAGCGAAGATGGAATGAATTGAGACGTCGCTCTTGGCTGACATACGTTGTCCAGGCCTCACTGCCATAGAGCAAGGTACTGAGGACACAGGCTTGATACACGCGGACTTTTGTGTTCCGTGTCAGTGCGCCATTTTCCCACACTCTCTTGGTCAGTCTGGACATAGCAGTGGAAGCCTTTCCCATGCGCTTGTTGATTTCTGCATCTAGAGACAGGTTACTAGTGATAGTTGAGCCTAGGTAGGTGAACTCTTGAACCACTTCCAGAGCGTGGTCGCCAATATTGATAGATGGAGCATTTCTGACGTCCTGCCCCATGATGTTCATTTTCTTGAGGCTGATGGTTAGGCCAAATTCATTGCAGGCAGCCGCAAACCTGTCGATGAGACTCTGCAGGCACTCTTCAGTGTGAGATGTTAAAGCAGCATCGTCAGCAAAGAGCAGTTCCCTGATGAGGACTTTCCGTACTTTGGACTTCGCTCTTAGACGGGCAAGGTTGAACAACCTACCCCCTGATCTTGTGTGGAGGAAAATTCCTTCTTCTGAAGACTTGAACGCATGTGAAAGCAGCAGGGAGAAGAAAATCCCAAAAAGTGTGGGTGCGAGAACACAGCCCTGTTTCACGCCACTCAGGATAGGAAAGGGGTCTGATGAGGAGCCACCATGTTGAATTGTGCCTTTCATATTGTCATGGAATGAGGTGATGATACTTAGTAGCTTTGGTGGGCATCCAATCTTTTCTAGTAGTCTGAAGAGACCACGTCTGCTGACGAGGTCAAAGGCTTTGGTGAGATCAATGAAAGCAATGTAGAGGGGCATCTGTTGTTCGCGGCATTTCTCTTGTATCTGACGAAGGGCGAACAGCATGTCAACGGTTGATCTCTCTGCACGAAAGCCACACTGTGCCTCAGGGTAGACGCGCTCGGCCAGCTTCTGGAGCCTGTTTAAAGCGACTCGAGCAAAGACTTTCCCCACTATGCTGAGCAGGGAGATTCCACGGTAGTTGTTGCAGTCACCGTGGTCACCTTTGTTTTTATAGAGGGTGATGATATTGGCATCACGCATGTCCTGAGGTACTGCTCCCTCGTCCCAGCACAGGCATAGCCGTTCATGTAGTGCTGATAGTATAGCAGGCTTGGCACTCTTGATTATTTCAGGGGTAATGCTGTCCTTCCCAGGGGCTTTTCCGCTGGCTAGAGAATCAATGGCATCACTGAGTTCCGATTTTGTTGGCTGTATGTCCAGCTCATCCATGACTGGTAGAGGCTGGGCTGCATTGAGGGCAGTCTCAGTGACAACATTCGCCCTGGAGTACAGTTCAAGGTAGTGCTCAACCCAGCGGTCCATTTGTTTGCGTTGGTCAGTGATTATGTCCCCTGATTTAGATTTGAGGGGGGCGATCTTCTTGATGGTTGGCCCAAAAGCTCTCTTAATGCCATCATACATTCCTCTGATGTTTCCGGTGTCTGAGGCCAGCTGAATATGACTGCATAGGTGCTGCCGGTAGTCATTTGCGCAGCGCCTGGCTGTTCTTTGTGCAGTGCTTCTGGCTGCTTTAAGTGCTACGGATGTTAGCTCGCTGGGGGCTTTCTTGTAGTTCAACAGTGCAATGCGCTTAGCGGCTATGACAGGTTCCAGCTCTTCATTATGAGATTGAAACCAGTCTGCATTTCTCTTCGCACATTTGCCGTAGGTGGTCAAAGTAAGTGGCAAATGCACTACTCGTGTGGTATTGAGGTGCACTGATAAGGAAACGTCGTTTTTTTTTTCTGTTTTGTGCTGATTTAGATGAGCTCAACCTGAGCAATTGTAGAGATGCAACGAGTGGCCTCAGCATCTGGTGACTGGTGTGGAGGAAAATAAATGGAACCAATGTTGCTAGATTTCATCGTTAATAATTAAACTGGAAAATATGTGTGAGGATGCAGATGAGGACAGGGTTAGGTGGGGCAGTCATGCCCGACACAGTAAAAGAGCCTGCCAATGCTCAACGACTAAGCCTCTGCAGAAAAATTGGCCATTTATGGCAGCCATGAATATGACCTGTATATGCAACTGCACTGAACTGTGCTCTGATATGAGTCACTCTATTAGGGGAAGTGAAAAGAATAAGAAATGGATGGGAAAGAAATGCTCAAAGTTCTGCAGATAATACCCACAGATCTTTTTGATGTAAATTCACACCTTTGTCTATCATAAAATATTTGTTTTATATGTAGGAGAGTGGCCATCATGAAAGTTTGATTGGTCGAAGGACGATTTTTTATAAATCCATACTGATCTGATAGATGGAGTCATAAAAAGAATAGATAAAAAATTTGAAAGCTGCGCTATCACACTCTCAGATCCAGACAGAAAACTAAAACTTTCTACTTCATGATTCTCAGAGCTGCTTAAATAATCTTCCTCATCAGTTGCTGTTACTGTCTTCAGCAACTATATTAGGATAAAGCCTCTGCCAAGGAGAACCAGTGATCTTTCTTTAAAGGTCCTTATTCAGTTCTCCTGATGAACTGTCTCATCTTGACAAATGCACTACTTGTGTGGTATTGAGGTGCACTGATAAGGAAAGGTCATTATTTAATTTTGTTTTGTGCTGACTTAGATAAACTGAACCCAATCTGCTGGAAACTTGAATATTAAACTGGTGGAGATAAACCACTCGAACCTTGTAAAGTTTCGAACTCTGTCTGCTGAGCAGGAGCACCAAGGCATATTCCCTGCTGCAGCCTGTAGTGTTTAGTGGTTTATTTGAACTGTGGCTAATGACTTAAGCTTGACGGGGAGCTGCTATTGTTTTTAGAGAACTTTCTGGAAAGCTCAGACAGAGATCTCCCTCAAAGGAATTCAGTCACACTGCTGGCTCCAGGACAACCACTGAATCAGCCGCCACCTCTTCAAACCAGAATCCTCAGGACCACCAAATTCAGCCTGAAACCAGCCGAGTCACCAAACTCCACAGACTGTATGCTCCTTTTATTTCTCTGGACTCTAATTCGACCAATCTATCCTTCCCCACTCTGTACCCTACTTGTGTGCATGTGTGTGTGTGTGTTAAAGTTGGAGCATATTTTATTATTTTTACTTAAATCAGTTTAAGTACTATAAAGTTCTTTGTTAAACTAGAGAAAACCTGTACAATTAGCCTTTTTTTAAATGATCACAGCGTGAAAACACATTAAACACTCACTGAATTGGCAAGTATATCCACTTAAAAAGAAATAAATCTAAATAAATCTGTTGTGGTCAAATCAGGAGAGGGAAAAGAGGGGGGCCCTTTGATCCCTTCTAACCTGATCGTAACAGTGGCACATATACAGAGAAGTGTTAAGACTCTTACATTTGGGCACTCCATTTTAAGTAGTTTCTTAAAATGCTGAGATACTCAGAACAGTTGAATGGAATGATTTGTATAGATTGAAGGAATTTGACAGTGCAGCTATTCACTGGCAGTTTATGCACCTCATTCATTGTGTCTAGGGACTCCCATTTTCTGATTTGAATTGAAAACCACAGACAAAACTGATTTTCATGAAAAACAGAAAATCTTGGCTTCTTGGTGTGGAAAGATTGTCACGTTTACTGACATTAGAACAGCCACTGCACTTACAATTCAAAAGATTTGGAGAAAAGTGATACAAAAAGGAAAGTGAGTTACAGTGACTATAAGATTTTCTCAACTTTGGGAAAAAGTTTGATCCAACTGTCATGCTAGGCCCCCACCTGCCAAAAATGAGGCACATTAATTTTGTCATGAACATTGATTTTCAACTGTTACTGGAGTTAAGAAAGGACTTGTTAAAAAGATCAGACGGGGCTGGAAAAGACATTTGCATATTAACAGACAATGTTTGGAAGGATAAAGCAGCCATTCCCTACACATTCAACCCACAATGGACTTTTGATCACCAGACATTGAAGGTGGGGGAGCTCGCATTCCAGGTAAACTGCTAAAATGGCCGAATACACAAATGGACATGGTCAAACCAGCTAGTTACATGACTAAACAGCTGGGAAACCTGAGTTTTTTGAATTTGTACAAACAGTTTGGGTAGAAAGCTGTTTGCTCCTGGACTGAGAAGATCTCTCTCCTGTCTGCTCCTATCTCTTTCTCACAAGCCTCTGAATCCACTGGAAAGACACATGAACCCCAAGAGAGAAAAGTTTCCTACAGCGAACAAGATTTAAGAAGAATACTGGGCCCCAATGAAAAGCAAGATCTACCTACGATCATGGAGTCTACAGTGAACTCGAAGAACTGTAACAGCAACTCTTCAGATATTGCCTCAAACCTTTCCACTTTATTTTTCTTCTCTTTTCTGTCTCTATTGGCATGTCTGTATTGCGTATACACGCTAGCGTGGAGCACAACGTGTATCCGTAGGCGTTAACCGAATTAGAGTTTGTTTAAGTTTAATAAATTTCAACTTCTCTTCTTTAATCCTAAGAAAGCCTGTTTGTGCTGGTTTCTTTGCATTATAATTGGAAAGCGGTGAACAAGGATTCACCAAGGGGGAGCTAAAAACATGGTGTGTTTAAAATTAAACCCTGTTACTGTAAGACCAGGTGAAGGCTGAAAGGGACTCCTAGACCTCTTTCTCAACTGGTTGCAACAGAAATTTGGATGCTAGAGTCCAGAATTGACCCATAGACAAACACGAGATTGGAAGTGGGAAGCCAAATTGTTCCCAATCAAAAAAAGAGCAAGATTTCAATACAGGTTTGCTTGTGGTTGTGTGTGCTTGAATACTAACATGTCTGTTACTGAAGCTAGTAGCTCTCCAAGCCAGGGTGAAGTAACTTGGTATAAGTTAAAAGCACTGTCTATGGAGGAGTTGAGGAAAATGGCTGAGCAGTGTGGGATCACTGTACATGGAAAGGCTAGGAAGTCTGAACTCCTAAGGCTAGTGGCCAACCATTTTTCCCTTGAATCTGAAGCAGCAGAAACAGGGTTAGAAGCAAAGATACAATTGGAATAGAGGAAACTTGAAGTTGAGGAGAGGGAGAGTGAAAGAATATTCCGGAAGGAATGCAAAGAGAAAGAGCTGAAGTGGCTTGAGTTAACTAGGGGGCAACAGAGTAACCCCAGTGAAAGCATAGCCAATATGGAGGAGCATAATTCAAGGTACAAAATTGTTAAAACTAGCTCAACTAATTCCAAAATTCAATGAGGAGGATGTAGAAGATTATTTTGTGTCCTTTGAGAAACTGGCAAGGCAGCTAAAATTGCCAGCTGAAACATGGCCTCTTTTACTACAAAGCAAGCTAAATGGAAAGGCCCATGAGGTTTATTCCCTGTTGCCAGATGAGAGTACATCAAATGATGAACTGACCAAAAATGCTATCCTCGTGACATATGAATTATTACCCGAAGTCTATCACCAATAGCTTAGAACCCTCAAGAAGCAAGCAAATCAAACTTATCTGGAGTTTGAAAGAAATAAGCAGCTGGCTTTTGACCAATGGCTGAGGACTCTTAAAGTACAACTCAGCTATGAGAATCTCAGAGAAGTAATTCTGTTAGAGGAATTTAAACACTCTCTCCAACTCTCCATAAAGACCCATGTCGAGGAGCAGCGGGTCCAGAGAGCCTGGCAAGCGGCTGTCCTGGCTGATGAGTTTGCTTTAATTAATAAGTTGGTTTCCCAGGGGAGAACCTTTCTTAGTCACCCCCACAAATCCGAAAGGGACAAAGGGTGTAAGGTGATGGGAACCCAAGCAGTCCTGGGAGAGAAAGAACTGCAGGAGACGCAGGGGGCCCTCCTCGAGCCAAAAAGTAAGCTGCTGTGAGCAAAAGTGAGACCCGGAGACCTGTGTGCTTCCATTGTAATAAAGTAGGGCATTTAAGAGCTGACTGCTGGAAACTAAAGGGGAAACCTGTAGGGTTAATCAGGGCACACCTGCCCAGTGAAGTAGAGGTTTACCAGACTGATTCCTGGGATGGTGGGACTGACGTATGAGGAGAGATTGAGTCGGTTAGGATTATATTCGCTGGAGTTCAGAAGAGTGAGGGGGATCTCATAGAAACCTATAAAATTCTAACAGGATTTGACAGGGTAGAAGCAGGAAGGATGTTCCCGATGGTGGGGGAGTCCAGAACCAGGGGTCATAGTCTAAAGAAACGGGTAAACCTTTCAGGACTGAGATGAGGAGAAATTACATCACCCAGAGAGTGGTGAGCCTGTGGAATTCGCTACCACAGAAAGCAGTTGAGGCCAAAACATTGTATGTTTTCAAGAAGGAGTTAGATGTAGCTCTTGGGTCTAAAGGGATCAAAGGGTATGGGGCGAAAGCAGGAACAGGTTACTGAGTTGGATGATCAGCCATGATCATAATGAATGGCGGAGCAGGCTTGAAGGACCGAATGGCCTACTCCTGTTCCTATTTCCTATGTTTCTATGAGTGGTCCTGGCGGAACCCAAACTGAGCATCACTGAGCAGATTATTGCTAAGCAAGTGCCGTTTGATAGCACTGTCGACGACACCTTCCACTAGTTTACTGATGGTTGAGAGTAGGCTGATGGGGCGGTAATTGGCCGGGTTGGACTTGTCCTGCTTTTTGTGTACAGGACATACCTGGGCAATTTTCCACATTGCCGGTTGGATGCCAGTGTTGTAGCTGTACTGGAACAGCTTGGCTAGGGGAATGGCAAGTTCTGGAGCACAGGTCTTCAGTACTATTACCGGAATATTTTCAGGGCCCATAGCCTTTGCAGGATCCAGTGCCTTCAGTTGTTTCTTGATATCACACGGTATGAATCAAATTGGCTGAAGTCTGGCATCTGTGATGCTGGGGACTTCAAAAGGAGGCCGAGATGGATCATCAACTCGGCACTTCTGGCTGAAGATTGTTGCAAATGCTTCAGCCTTATCTTTTGCACTAATTTGCTGGGCTCCCCCATCATTGAGGATGGGGATATTTGTGGAGCCACCTCCTCCAGTTAGTTGTTTAATTGACCACCACTATACACGGCTGGATGTGGCAGGGCTGCAGAGCGTAGATCTGATCTGTCGGTTGTGGGATTGCATGCTGCTTACGCAATTTGACATGCAGATAGTCCTGTGTTGTAGCTTTACCAAGTTAACACCTCATTTTGAGGTATGCCTGGTGCTGCTGCTGGCATGCCCTCCTGCACTCTTCATTGAACCAGGGTTGGTCTCCTGGCTTGATTGTAAAAGTAGAGTGGGGGATATGCCGGGCCATGAGGTTACAGATTGTGGTTGAGTACAATTCTGCTGCTGTTGATGGCCCACAGTGTCTCATGGATGCCCAGTTTTGCATTGCTAGATCCGTTCAAAATCTATCCCATTTAGCACGGGCGTAGTATCACTGAACACGATGGAGACTATACTCAATGTGAAGGCGGGACATAGTCTCCACAAGGACTGTGCGGTGGTCATTCCTACCAATACTATTATGGACAGATGCATCTGCGACAGGCAGATTGGTGAGGATGAGGTCAAGTATGTTCTTTCCTCTTGCTGGATCCCTCACCACCTGCCGCATACCCAGTCTAGCAGTTATGTCCTTTTGGACTCGGCCAGCTCCATCGGTAGAGTGCTACTGAGCTACTCTTGATGGTTGACATTGAAGTCCCCCACCCAGAATACATTCTGCACGATTGCCACCCTCAGTGCTTCCTCCAAGTGGTGTTCAACATGGAGGAGTACTGATTCATCAGCTGAGGGAGGGCAGTAGGTGGTAATCAGCAGGAGGTTTTCTTGCCCATGTTTGACCTGATACTATGAGACTTCATGGGGTCCGGAGTCGATGTTGAGGACTCCCAGGGCAACTCCCTCCCAACTGTATAGCACTGTGCCGCCACCTCTGCTGGGTCTGTCCTGCCGGTGGGACAGGACATACCCGGGGATGGTAATGGCAGTGTATGGTACTTTGTCTGTAAGGTATGATTTGGTGAGTATGACTATGTCAGGCTGTTGCTCGACTAATCCGTGGGACATCTGTCCCAACTTTGGCACAAGTCCCCAGATGTTAGTAAGAAGGACCTTGCGGCATCGACAGGGCTGAGTTTGCCATTGTTGTTTCCGGTTGATGCCGGGTGATCCATCCAGTTTCATTCTGTTTTATTGACTTCGTAGTGGTTAGATACAACTGAGTGCTTGCTAGGCCATTTTCGAGGGCATTTAAGAGTCAACCATATTGCTGTGGGTCTGGAGTCACATGGAGGCCAGACCTGGTAAGGACAGCAGATTTCCTTCCCTAAAGGACATTAGATACCAAGAGGGACAATTAAAGCAGCACCGGCACCAAGAAAGTACAGGATATAATAAGTTTTAGGATTTATGAATGAATGAGAGAAATGTGTAGGTTTTTCTGTATCTTACATTTTTCTCTTGATCCTTTTAATGAAATGCACTTTTCTCAAAGTGCATTTCATTAGACTGGGTGTAGAGGTGTTATGCTAGGCCCCCATCTGCCAAAAATGAGGCACATTAATTTTGTCATGAACATTGATTTTAAACTGTTACTGGAGTTAAGAAAGGAGTTGTTAAACAGATCAGTCGTGGCTGGAAAAGACATTTGCATATTAACAGACAGTGTTTGGAAGGACAAAGCAGCCATTCCCTGACACATTCAACCCACAATGGACTTTCGATCACCAGACATTGAAGGTGGGGGAGCTCACATTCCAGGTTGACTGCTAAGATGACCAAATACACAAACAGACATGGTCAAACCAGCTAGTCTCATGACTAACCTGCTGGGAAACCTGAGTTTTTAAAATTTGTACAAACAATTTGGGCAGAAAGCTTTTGCTCCTGGACTGAGAAGATCTCTCTCCTGTCTGCTCCCATCTCTTTCTCACAAGCTTCTGAATCCACTGAAAAGATACATGAACCCCAAGAGAGAAAAGTCTCCTACAGCGAACAAGGTTTAAGAAGAATACTGGGCCCCAACGAAAAGCAAGATCTCCCTACAATCAAGGACTCTACAGTGAGCTCGAAGAACCGTAACAATAACTCTTCAGATACTGTCTCAAACTTTTCCACTTTATTTTTCTTCTCCTTTCTGTCTCTATTTGTATATGTGTGTTGCATACGCATGCTCGCGTGGGGCGCGGTGTGTATCCATAGGCATTAACCGAATTAGAGTTTTAGTTTAACTTTAATAAATTTCAACTTTTCTTCTTTAAACCTAAGAAAGCCTGTTTGTGCTGATTTCTTTACCTTATAATTGGAAAGCAGTGAACAAGAATTCACCAAGGGGGAGCTAAAAACATGGTGTGTTTAAAATTAAACCCTGTTACAGTAAGACCAGGTGAAGGTTGAAAGGGAACCCGAGACACCTTCTCACCTGGTCGTAACACAACTGAGAGCAGTTTCATCAGTACCTGTAGGTACGATCAGCAGTGAGATCACTTCTGGGATGTCAGCTGCAAGCCCCTGGACAAGTCGGACCAGTTGATGACCCAGGGATGAAATTCATAACTGCCAGCTAAACTATTGGAGGCTGTCTTTTATTTTGATGTAAGGTTTGAATGATTGAAGCTTGAATTGGACGTAAGACTTGGAGCTCAGCATAAAATATTTGCTGACATTTAGCACTCTCTGCGGTATTGTTAAATGAGTAGATAGCCGACAAATAAATTGTGTTGGCCAGAAATGATAGACCATGAAAAAATACAGAGTAGTTGGTGCTTTGAGTTGCTTCTGACAGATTGTGGGGCGAAGTGGTAAGCAGTTGATTGCCACTTAAGTAGCTTACTCGTGCTCATTAAGGAGGCTGTGCAGCATTTTGGTGGCTAGCAGTCGAACTAACACCAACCAGCGAATTGGGAATTAACTAGTCGTTGCAGAGGATTTCGAGCACTACTTAAAGGTATATCACCTTTTAATGTTGCTGCTGGAGGTTTGAAGAGGACATTTGAAACACATTGAGAGCCCTTCTAGGACCATTGTAAAAACTTCACCAACACTCTTATCAAGATTTATTCCGGAAACTCTCTGATGGCTTCAGCTGAAAAGAGTAAGTGTTGTGCTCTCTGCCTGTATTGGACACCTTTTAGGAATCGTCAAGAGTAAGGTAGTGCTTTCAGGGCATCTTGTTCAGTGTCCCCCCTTGGTTTTCAGGAGGAGGACATGAGGCCAGGCAGAGCAGCACCAGCTGCTGGTAGAGAGAAGGACGAGAGGGTGAGATGGATACCTTCCACCTTATGGGTAGAGAGCATCCATCCTCCTTGGCACATCCTCCAACAGGATCTCCAGTGCCTCGTCTGAGAATCTGGGCAGCCTCTTGCTCTAGGTCTCTGAGACATCCTTCCATGTTGACTTCTTTCTCAACCAGCACAGGCAGCAGCTTCAGTGGAAGTGGGTGTGTGGAGACGATATATACAACTCCAGGAAGATAGCATCCGACCAATGTTTAAGTGCTAAACCTGCAGTTGGTTTCAGTTCCTGTGACCAGGTTTTACTCACGATCATCAATTAGCCCCAAAATTGTGTGCTGAATCCACACATTCAAACAGGCATTTCTTATTTGCACAGCACCCAGTTAGCGTCCATTTTCAACCTTCAGCCAAAATAACACCAAGTAACAAGGCAGTACAACCGTGAAATTAAGATGACATTGGAACATCAAGGTGGGGAGGAGTTCAGGACATTTGCAAATCAGAAAGACACCATATGTCCTTTCAAAATGTATCCATCTTACCGTCACATTGGGAATAGTAGGACAGAGGTCATTTATGTTGTGCTAATACACATGGATTTTAACTTGGGTAAATGTCATTCATACTACAACAGAGCAGGTGTGTTCATGATGGGGAGAGCTGGTATTTATTGGATTAACATTGAGCAACTGCAGCTGGTATATAAATGACATCTCCTATGCTGATTTCTTTTCCCCCAGCATTATGTGAGCCAATTGGAACTTCACTCAACTCAATGCATGATATATGCACCAGTTCAACCACTCAGTTCTGTATATTATAATCACTCATTCACTACTAAGCCAGCTCTTGTGCATCCTGCCATCTTGGCTTCGGTTCTCCATATTCGTTTGTCATTCCAATATTGTTTTAAGGATGTCGATCTTCAGCTGTGCCCTTACTGTTGCGATCAGTATTGTTAGAAATTTCATTCTGGATTGGTCACTGGAGCGATAGGTGCAATTATAAAATTAATTCACCCTGAAATTCTTCATTGATGTTGGTTGAGGGATAAATCGTGGACAGGACACCAGGAGAACTCCTCGGCTTTTCTTTGAAATAGTGCCATGAGATCTTTTACGTCCACTGCAGAGGGCAGACGGCGTCTCGGTTTAACTTCTCATCTAAAAGATGGCACCTCCGACAGTGCAGCACTGAAGGAGTGCTGCACTGGAGTGTCAGCCTAGAGTGTCAGTTCGGGTCTCTGGTGTGAGCCTTAATCCTCAGCCCTCTGGCTCTGAGGAATGAGTGCTACCAGTGAGCTGCAGCTGACAGCAAAACATTCTAATGCATTAACTTAACTCTGTTTTTTCAAGTGCACTTAATTTTGAACAGAATCATTAATATTCAGGCAAACTAACAGTTTAGACCGCTTATAAATGCATGTCATACTAGTGCAGGAAATCGTTGTGCCTTCTGTACATAATCAGTGGCTTTCATTTCTCACAAAGCAGACTATTCCATGTAACTGAATGACCTGATAAGCACATGTTTTGTGGTTAGTCATTTCCTAACTCATTCAATGTACTGCAACACCCATTCTCTTGATTCCTTTTAACTGTATACATTTTTCAAGGTAAATTCCAACTAAATGAGGACTCTTTGACACCTTGTATGTTTTTGCTGCTTTGGTGTGTTTTACTATAGTAAAGGGGCTACGTAGATGTAAGTTATTGTACCTGCATGGTTTTTCTTTCCGTTCCGCTCTGCATTATTTCTGGCAAAAGCTGCTTGGGAATTTTTTGTTTTTGATTTTAACTCCCTAACCAAATGAAGACGAACTATTCTCCAGCATGATCGCTAAAAGCCCACCCTCTCTCGACTGCATAGTCAGAACTGAAGCAAGAGGAAAGTGTGTGTGGCGTGGTTATCTGTTGCGACTGTTTGAATTTGACGGGTGATGGCTCGGTGCTCCCCAGTGTTGCACAAATCAAATTGACAGCCATCATTGGGCAAAAACAGAATTCCTGAGCACAGTTTCCGCAGCAAATTTGTCCTTCTGTGCTACACCCGAGCTGCTTTCTGCCGATAAAAAGGAGCTTCAGATTTACTGGTTGCAAAATGGAACAGCATTAGTGAGCCCTCATTGGAAAATGCTTTCTCAGCCATGCTTTTAAAGATCGTGACCTCAGACTGTTATTTTTGTGTTTAATGAGGGGCAATGCCAAGTATCCCGAAGCCAATAAAATCAAGCCATTTTTGTTATATGCAATGTTACCTGGGGGTATAAACCACTTTCACCTGGATTTTCCTCGGGTGGAGGTGATAATGGTAGTTGCTGGGTGGGGAGGTGGCAACAACAATAAAAACCTGTATTTATATAGCACCTTTAACGTAATGAAACATCCCAAGGCGTTTCACAGGGGTATTATAAACCACAATATGCCACCGAGCCACATATTGGATCAGATAACCTAAAGCTTGGTCAAAGAGGTAGGTTTTAAGGAGCGTCTTTATATAGGACCACATAGGATATACGGCATAGAAACAGGCCATTTGGCCCATCCAGTCCATGCCAGGATTTATGCTCCACTTAAGCTTCCTCTCATCTTTTTTCATGTAACTCTATCAGCATTACCCTCTATTCTTCATATAGTTGTCTAGCTTTCCCTTGAATGCATCTATATTTTTCACTGCAACCACTCACTGTGGTAGCGTGTTCCACATTCTCACCACTATTTGAGTAAAGAAATTTCTTCTGAATTCCCTATTGGATTTCTTGATGACTATCTTATATTGATGCCCTTTAGTTATACTCTTTCCCATAAGTGGAAACGTTCTCTGAGTCAAAACCTTTCATAATTTTAAAAACCTCTATTAGGTCACCCCCCAGCCTTCATTTTTCAAGAGAAAAGAGAACCAGCTTATTCACTCTATCCTGATATGTATACCCACGCAATTCTGGTATCATCCTTGTAAATCGTCTCTGCATCCTCTCCAGTGCCTCTGTAACCTTTTTGCTACGTAATACGCTGAGTTTAGCATAACTTCCCTACTTTTCAATTCTATTCCTCTGGAAATAAAACCTAGTCCTTTGTTTGCTTTTTTATGGCCTTACTAACCTGTGGCACAACTTTGAATGATTGGTGTATTTTTACTCCAAGATCCCTTTGTTCCTCTACCCCCCTAAGACTCTCATGTTCCAAGTAATAACTGATCTCCCTATTTTCCTACCAAAATGTACTACCTCACATTTATGTGTTGAACTTTATTTGCCAATTATTTTCCCATTCTGCAAGTTTGTTAATGTCCTCCTGTAATTTGTTGCAGTCCTCCTCAGTATTGACTATCCTCTCCGATTTCATATCATCTGCTTATTTAGAAAGTGTGCTTTTGATTCCTAAGTCCAAATTGTTAATGTAAACTATGAACAGCAGTGGTCTCAGTACTGATCCTTGTGGAACACCACTTCCCACCTTCTGCTACTTTGAATAACTACCCTTTACTCCCACTCTCTGCTTTCTGTCTTGAAGTCAGCTAGCAATCCATTCTGCCACTTGCCCATGCTCTGTATTCTCTGACCTTATTTATTAGTCTATTACGAGGCACCTTATTGAAGGCCTTTTGAAAATCCACATAAATTACGTCCACCACATTAGCATTGTCTCTCTTAACACCTCAAAAACTTCAATAAGGTTGGTCAAGCAAGAATTTTCCCTTTTGAAATCCATGCTGACTATTCATTATATTTTTCTTTTTAGATGCTCTTCTGTTCTTTCCTTTGGTGGGGATTCCATTATATTCCCTACTACCAATGTTAAGATGACTAGTCTATAATTCCCTGGACATGTTCTGTCCCTTTTTTTAAAATGTAGGAATAATGCTAGTGGTCTGCCAGTCCTCTTGCACTACACCTTTTTCGAATGAGTTATTATGTGTAGTAATGCCTCTGCTACCACATCTCTAGATTCTTTTAAAATGTATTGAAGCAATCCAACTGGACCGGGGCTTTATCCTCTTTGAGTTTGACTAGTTTAATCAATAGCAGGGAGAAGAAGATCCCAAACAGTGTAGGAACGAGAACACAGCCCTGTTTCACACCATTCAGGATAGGAAAGGGGTCTGATGAGGCGCCGCTATGCTGAATTGTGCCTTTCATATTATCATGGAATGAGGTGATGATACTTAGTAGCTTTGGTGGACATCCGATCTTTGTTAGTAGTCTGAAGAGACCATGTCTGCTGACGAGGTCAAAGGCTTTGGTGAGATCAATGAAAGCAATGTAGAGGGGCATCTGTTGTTCGCAGCATTTCTCCTGTAGCTGGCGAAGGGAGAACAGCATGTCAATGGTGGATCTCTCTGCTCGAAAGCCACACTGTGCCTCAGGGTAGACACAACAGGGCTGTGTTCTCGCACCTACACTGTTTGGGATCTTCTTCTTCCTGCTGCTCTCACATGCGTTCAAGTCTTCAGAAGAAGGAATTTTCCTCCACACAAGATCAGATGGCAGGTTGTTCAACCTTGCCCATCTAAGAGCGAAGACCAAAGTACGGAAGGTCCTCATCAGCGAACTCCTCTTTGCTGACGATGCTGCATGAACATCTCACACTGAAGAGTGTCTGCAGAGACTCATCAACAGGATTGCGGCTGCCTGCAACGAATTTGGCCTAACCATCAGCCTCAAGAAAATGAACATCATGGGGCAGGACGTCAGAAATGCTCCATCCATCAATATTAGCGACCACGCTCTGGAAGTAGTTCAAGAGTTCACCTACCTAGGCTCAACTATCACCAGTAACCTGTCTCTAGATGCAGAAATCAACAAGCGCATGGGAAAGGCTTCCACTGCTATGTCCAGACTGGCCAAGAGATTGTTGGAAAATGGCGCACTGACACGGGACACAAAAGTCCGAGTGTATCAAGCCTGTGTCCTCAGTACCTTGCTCTATGGCAGCGAGGCCTGGACAACGTATGTCAGCCAAGAGCGACGTCTCAATTCATTCCATCTTCGCTGCCTCCGGAGAATACTTGGCATCAGGTGGCAGGACCGTATCTCCAACGTAGAAGTCCTCGAGGCGGCCAACATCCCCAGCATATACACTCTACTGAGCCAGAGACGCTTGAGATGGCTTGGCCATGTGAGCCGCATGGAAGATGACAGGATCCCCAAGGACACATTGTACAGCGAGCTCGCCACTGGTATCAGACCCACCGGCCGTCCATGTCTCCGCTTTAAAGACGTCTGCAAACGCGACATGAAGTCCTGTGACATTGATCACATGTCAGGGGAGTCAGTTGCCAGCGATCGCCAGAGCTGGCGGGCAGCCAGAAAGGCGGGGCTAAAGAGTGGCGATTCGAAGAGACTTAGCATTTGGAATGAAAAAAGACAGAAGCACAAGGGGAGAGCCAACTGAGTAACAGCCCCGACAACCAATTTTATCTGCAGCACCTGTGGAAGAGTCTGTCACTCTAGAATTGGCCTTTATAGCCACTCTAGGCGCTGCTTCACAAACCACTGACCACCTCCAGGAGCTTACCCATTGTCTCTCGAGACAAGGGGACCAAAGAAGAAGAAGGGTTTATTCAATAGATCCCCTTTTTTATTTTAAATGCTCTTATCTCATTACTAAACTCTTCAGTCAATGTCATGTGTACCTGTTCTTTCTCCCTGGTAAATGCCTAAGCAAAATAATTTTTAAATATTTCTGCCATCTTTCTATCATTACCGGTGGTATTATCCTGTCTATCCCTTAATGATTCTATTCCCATCGCAGCCTTCCTTTTTTATTGATATGCCTAGTGTGTCTTAAAGGAGGAAGCCAGGTAGAGAGGTTTAGGGAGGGAATTCCAGAGTTCAGGACCAAGGCAGCTGAAGGCACGACCACCGTTGAGCGATTCTCAGAAGTCACATGCGCAAGATGCCCCAGATTTTTAGAAACACTTTGCAAGGAATTTTATGCCTGGTGCTTTAATCAGTCTTTGGCAATGATGCTGTAGTTGCACAGTCATAGCACCGAGAAGATTGAGGAAATTTGCATTGCAGCACATTGTGGCGCTTATGTGCTGTTATTGCCCGAAACACGAATTTCCTGTATCTTTATCTCCGATTTGTATGAGAATTTCCTGTTTTATTGCCACTATTGCACTCTTGGTAAATGATACCCTTCTAAGTTGTTCTCCCAGTCACCTGATACAACCAGGAGCAGCCCTTAACGCTTAATATTAAGCCCTTAATATTTATTGTTACGACTGAGGTGGGAGGAGTGCACTGTTTATTCTAGTTCCACTTCTCCACGGGTCACAACATATATTTAAATTTTTTCCCACTTACCGATACGGTCATTCATAGACTCTATTTTTATCCCAGAATGAAAAACACCAACCAGGTTTCTTTAATAAACAACAAAATGATCAGTTTATTATAAAATAAGTCTTAACCAGCAATGAAGTAAAGCATAAATACATTGAAATATTAAAGTTCCCTTTTTACCTTAGCCCCTTATGTTCATACATACACGCAGAGTGTCTTGCCGATCGAGTGTGGCTGGATGACTCTGAAGCTGATTTCCTATAAGCTGATAGGTTAAGAACATAAGAACATAAGAACTAGGAGCAGGAGTAGGCAATTCAGCCCCTCGAGCCTGCTCTGACCTTCGATACGATCATGGCTGATCTCATCTCGGCCTCAACTCCACTTTCCTGCCCATTCTCCATAACCCTTCAACCCATTACTCATTAAAAATCTGTTCATCTCCTCCCTAAATGTATTCAATGTCCCGGCATCCACCGTACTCTCGGTATACACAGACTCACAGACCCACAGACTCACAACCCTTTGAGAGAAGTAATTTCTCCTCATCTCTGTTTTAAATCTGCTACCCCTTATCCTAAAACTATGACCTCTCATTCTAGATTGCCCCACAAGAGGAAACATCCTCTCTACGTCTATTTTGTCAATCCCCTTAATCATCTTATCTACCTCAATTAGATCTCCTCTCATGCTTCTAAACTCTAGAGAGTAAAGGCCTAAACTCCTCAATCTCTCTTCATAAGACAAATCCCTCATCTCTGGAATCAATCTAGTGAACCTCCTCTGAACTGCCTCCAATGCAACTACATCCCTCCTCAAGTAACGGGACCAAAATTGTACACAATACTCCAGGTGCGGTCTCATTAATGCCTTGTACAGTTGCAGCAACACTTCCCTACTTTTATACTCTATTCCTTTAGCAATAAATGTCAAAATTCCATTTGTATTCCTTATTACCTGCAGTACCTGCATACTAGTTAACCGGAGAATAAAGGGATTTTTGTTTTTAGAGTTCAATTACAGACAAAAAAAAACACTTGAGCTGAATACTTGCTCATTCTTGAAGAAACAGCAGATGAGATATGTTGTGTTCCATAACTGGCATACATTACAGCCTCCAAGTACACGTATACAGATCACGAGGGCCTTTTAGAACAGTTCTTTTCAGGTGGTGCTGAGAATTAAGTTAGCAGACTTTACTTCAAAGACAGGAGATGAGATGAGTTGACACAGTGGACTTATCAGGGTCTTTTAGAGGGGTGCTGGAAAGCTGAGCTGTGTTGTGGTCTTCTCTCCTTCCTTGGGAATTCTCTTCTCTCCTTGGAAGTTCTGTCCTTATTATACAGTTCAACCCTAACTCAAAACAATTCAAAAGTGAAACTGACAACAGGAGGTCCATCAATCTTGACCTGTCACTTCTTTGTAAACAACTTCTCCAGGTGTCCAAAGTTCTCTGTTGTTTATTGAGCTGGAAGTCAAGTGGATTCTCAGAAAGGCTTGTTGTTGTTGCTGGAAGTCAGGTGGTTTCCCGGAAAGGCTTCTTTTCCTCACAAGACCTCTCAGGGCCCCTTTTATAAAGATTTCCAGGGAACTGGTTTTCCAAAGTCTAGTGGCCTTGACATGACCCCCTTTGAAAACCCCAAAGTTTAACATTTCATGAATCTTTCAAAAATGAATCCTCAAAAAATACATTTTACAAAACACAGAGGCACTTATGTAACATCATCATCTGAGTATAAATGTTTACACCTGCAGAGTATTCCCTTTTAGTAATGAATTCAATGTCCATGAACTGACACAGTACAAGATCATGCAAAATGTACGATAGTAAAAAAAAGTGTTTTTGAAACGAACAATGTGCTTAGCATTTATACCTGATTTCTTTGCCAACCACCCCCTTTTTATGCTGCTACTTCTAAATGCCACTTTAGAGGCAGGTTGGCAAGAGATAGGTCATTGAAGTGGCCCTTGACTCATGACTGTTGGCAGTGAGACACTGCTGGCTGCATCTCTGGCAGGGGCTATTGGGCAATCTAGTCTCATATGCTACCACCTGCAGATGTGCTCTGAGGGGAATTACTGGAATCCTGGTGTGTGATGTTATACTCCATCTGCCAATATGGTGTCTTCTAACACGAAGGCAGATACAAAATATTTGGTAGCACCTGAAGTCCATGTGCCAGGTACTGTCGTCTCTCAGGACCCTTAGATCCTTTTTTTTATTCATTCATGGGATGTGGGTGTCGCTGGCTAGGCATTTATTGCCCATCCCTAATTGCCCTTGAGAAAGTGGTGGTGAGAGCTGCCTTCTTGAACCGCTGGAGTCCATGTGAGGTAGGTAGACCCACAGTGCTGTTAGGAAGGGAGTTCCAGGATTTTGACCCAGTGACAGTGAAGGAACGGCGATATAGTTCCAAGTCAGAATGGTGTGTGACTTGGAGGGGAACTTGCAAGTGGTGGTGTTCCCAAGCATTTGCTGCCCTTGCCCTTCTAGTTGGTAGAGGTTGTGGGTTTGGAAGGTGCTGTCTAAGGAGCCTTGGTGTGTTGCTGCAGTGCATCTTGTAGATGGTGCACACTGCTACCACTGTGCGTTGATGGCGGAGGGAGTGAATGTTTGTGGATGGGGTGCCAATCAAGCGGGCTGCTTTGTCCTGGATAGTGTTGAGCTTCTTGAGTGTTGTTGGAGCTGCACCCATCCAGGCAAGTGGAGAGTATTCTATCACACTCTTGACTTGTGCCTTGTAGATGGTGGACAGGCTTTGGGGAGTCAGGAGGTGAGTTACTTGCCACAGGATTCCCAGCCTCTGACCTGCTCTTGTAGCCACGGTATTAATATGGCTGCTCCAGTTCAGTTTCTGGTCATTGGTCGCCCCTAGGATGTTGATAGTGGGGGATTCAGCAATGGTAATGGAATTGAATGTCAAGGGGATATTCCCAAAAGCCATTTGCTAAGGTGCCACATCAAAGGTTACTACACAAGATAAGAGTTCATGGTGTTCGGAGCTCAAAGGGAAGAATGGCCTACTCCTGCTCCTAATATATTAGCATTGATCGAGAATTGTCTAACTAATGGGAAACGGAGAGTCGGGATAAATGGGTAATTTTCAGGTTGGCAAACTATAACTAGTGGTGTGCCACAGGGATCAGTGCTGGAGCCTCAACTATTTGCAATCTATGGGCTGCATTTTACATTTAGCAGCGGACGTAAACAATGGTTGTTTGCCCGTATGGACCGCACGTGCAGAGCCGCTGCGATATTAAACACAGCAGCTCATTTAAATGGCGGGGGCGGACCGCCCCTCTCGAGGATGTGGCGGGGGGGTGGGGGTGGGGGGTGGGGGGTGGGGTGGTCCCTCCCTGGCAATGGCATCAGCTGCTCTTGTGCAGGCACTGACACCATTTTTAAAAGGCTTCGAGCCCTATTGTTACATTTAAATATTTAAAGGAGAATGGATTTTAAAAAATTAATTTAATTGATCTTGCCCCTCTCCCACTCTCCCCAACAACCATCGATTTAATTCCTCCCCCCCAAAATACTTGCCTTGTGTGCGTGACCTTCCCCCCCACAATGTTCATAAACTTTAACCTTTACCCCTTCCCCTATACCAATGAAATGACTCTGACGCCGCTCCCCCCTCCCCACCCCACCGCACTGAAAAACATACCTGCTTCCCCCTCCCTACCAGTTTTATGGATGGGGATCCGAAGTCGCAGGAGTGCCGGTCACCGGCACCAATATCACTTCGGAACGGACAGTGGCAGTGGGTAGGTAGTTTATTTGTTTATTTAAATTATTTTACATATGTAAGTTTGGCTTCCGTTGTTGAGTGGTGGGGGGGTGGGGGTGGGATGGAATATAAAAGTAGGGAGTGGGGAAGTCTTGCTACAACTGTACATTGCATTGTTGAGACCACACCTAGGGCTGGATTTTAAGAAGGCCTCAATGTCGTGATCCTAGGGTGGGGCCTGAAGATGGTTCCGGAAGAGACCCTCCATGGACCTCGATGCCAGGAGGACCTGGCCTGATCCTCCTGGTGGTGGTGAGGCTCTGTGACGACACCCCCGCTGCTCGGCGACAGGACCCAGATTTGAATATTTAAATTGCTGCTTAACATGCATTAATATGCATGCTGCTGTGATTTAGCCAGCAGGTCACCATCTTCATCTGGATGTGTGGTACTCACATGCCTGCAATTTCACATCCAACAAAAGCCAGTGGCACTGAGGCGTCAGTCCTCGGAGCCTGTGAAGGTGGGTATGTGTCTGCAATGAAAGGGGTCTGAACTCTGCATTCATGAAGGGAGAAACCCCATGCCCTTCTTCCATAAAGGGGGCCACTCTGCACCCGTTAAAGTTTGGGGGAGTGGGGGGGAGATGGCTGACTCTACATTCGGCCGATGATGTTTGGGGGAAGGGGGGGCAACAATGGCACTCCATGACTCCTTTATGCGGGGTGGGGGCCACAAATGGTATCAGGTTTAAGGTCATGTTGCGGGTGGTCCCATCCAGGCAAGGTCAATAATATGACCGTGCTCATGCTGCCCCGCTCTTATTCACAGCTAAGATGGCCAATGTCATGCCATATCGCATAGGTGATGCCGGAACGCAGCTGACGCACCAGTTCACATCACTTTCTGCCCTGATAGGTGCCATTGACCTACTTCACCTGCAGCATACAGATGGGACTGGTCCACCCTCTCTTTCTTGATCCAAGTGCCGTGAGAAGCCATATCTGCCAGAGGTGGAACCAAGAGGCAGGCGCAGCCCATGTGGAAGCTCCCAGATGTGAGCAGCAGCAGCCAACAAGGCGCATTTGAGGCCTGAGAAGACAACAGGTCTACAGGTGAAGCAGCGATTTACTTGTACTTCTTTCAATGTAGTGTACTGTATTCGCTGCTCACAATGTGGTCTCCTCTACATTGGGGAGACCAAGCGCAGACTGGGTGATCGCTTTGCAGAACACCTCCACTCGGTCCATAAGCATGACCCCGAGCTTCTGGTTGCTGGCCATTTCAACACTCCCCCCTGCTCTCATGCTCACATCTCTGTCCTGGGATTGCTGCAGTGTTCCAGTGAACATCAACGCAAGCTCGAGGAACAGCATCTCATTTACCGATTAGGCATGCTACAGCCAGCTGGACTGAACATGGAGTTCAATAATTTCAGAGCATGATGGGCTCCCCTTTTTATGTTTAGTTATTTTTTCTTTTTTCTTTTTTATTTGGTTATTTTATTTTAGTTTTTTTTGGTTTGGTTAGTTTGTTTCTACTGTGCCTACCCACAGTTTCTGTTTTAAAATTTTTTTTAAATGTTTGTGCTTGGAGTGCTTTGTGCTTTAAAGTCTATTCACACCCTCTCTGCACTAACGCTTTGTCTTTCAGCACACCATTAACATACCGTTTGTCTTTGTTCCAAGACCTTCTTGTCAGTTATTCTCTGTGACCTTGTCCTATCAACACCTCTTTTGTTATCTCTTGCCCCCCCCCCCCCCGCCCCCCACCCCCTGCTTTACTTGCTTAAAATCTTTTACATTTCTAATATTTGTCAGTTCTGATGAAGGGTCACTGACCTGAAAGGTTAACTCTCCTTCTCTCTCCACAGATGCTGCCAGACCTGCTGAGTATTTCCAGCATTTCTTGTTTTTATAACAGGTCTACAGGCCCTGCATGACATACCTGCAGATGTCGGAGCGCCAGTGTCAGAGGTGACTGCGGATGTCCAGAGAGGCGGTGACACATCTCTGTGCACTGCTGAATGATGACCTGCAGCCGATGGGGTTTGCTGAACACTCTATGACTGTGGCCCTCAAAGCGACCGCAGATCTTAACTTCTATGTCTCCGCATCATTCCAGGGACCCACTGGCGATCTGACTGGGATTTCACAGTCAGCAGTACACTGCGCTATCAGGGAGGTCACCGATGCTTTATACAGGAGGGCTGTTGACTATGTTCATTTCGGGATGGACCCTGAGAGTCAGCACCAAAGGGCCATCGGATTGGGGCCATTGCGGGATTCCCACAGGTGCAAGGGGCCATCGACTGCACAAATGTGGCCATCAAGGCTCCGGTCAGACAACCAGCTGCATACCTGAATAGAAAAGGCTTCTACTCACTCAACATGCAGCTAGTATGTGACCACAGGAAACGCTTCATGCAAGTATGTGCCCGCTTTCCGGGCAGCTGCCATGGCTCATTCATCCTGCACCAGTCCCAGGTGCCAATGCTCTTCACTGCACCGGCTCAGATCCAGGGGTGGCTTCTTGGGGACGAGGACTACCCCTTGCAGACATGGCTCCTGAGGCTCTCCATGAGGGTCACCATCCTCTCCATGGAGGAAGCCATGTGGTCATATGCCTGGGACATGGCAGCTGTCATGGCTTGAATGGACCCCCCCCATCATCCACTAAAGGCTGCGCATGGCCTGTGGCATCTCTGCCAGATATTGCTTTAACTCTCCCTGCAACTCCAGCATGCCGTGTGCTGTCGAAACCAGAGGTTCATCCTCAGCCTGGGGCTCAGCATGGGCCTGGCCACTGCAGTCCTCCGACTGTCAGGGGCCTTGGCTGCCTCAGCGTCAGCCAGCTGCTTGGTGGTGTGCGTGGTGCTCTCACCAGCTTCTGACCCAGACTCCAAAGTCAAACAGATTCCCACTGAGGTGATTGTCTCTGCGCTGGTGGAAGGTGCAGGAGTGTCATTATTATCAGCCGTTTTTCTTGAAAGGTCAAGAACAGGATGAGTCACTTATTTATAATTCATAGAACAGAGAAAATGAATTTGCATCTATGGCCTATATTCGGGATGTTTATCTGAGACTGATTGCAACCTTTGTCCTTTACTCTCTGCCTCACTGATAGTAAGCAATTCACTGCAATGTACAGAATGCCCACTCCATCTCCAGCCGACAGGTGGTCACACAAGCTAAGCTACTGTCCTAGATTGATTTATAGATAAAATACTCAGACATAACAGTTAGCGATTTATATTGCACGCAAACTGTATCGCCGGGTTTATTGATTCTTCTGGCTTCTCTGTTAGCTCTTGAGTTCCTCTTAATACCATCTGAGTTATGAGGTTGAGAACAGGGATCGAGGCCCCAAGGCTTACATCCACAAGATTCTTGGACATGTTTCTCACTAGAAGTGCCTGCCCTATAAAGAGGGTTTGTGGGGGTGGGGAGACCATATTTAATACAGGCAGTAATGATGTGGTGGTGCCCTGTTGCCCACTTTCCCGTATTACTGCCTCATTAGTGCGGGGGCACAAATCAGGCCCATAAAAAATGAGTTTTGTGTTGTTGGACTGTAAGTGAGACGTGAAAGTATATTTAAAGGGCCCAGCCGCTGATATAAAATTTTTAGAAAGCTTTTTTCCAGGCGATAATTTTTAATTAAAAAAGAAATACTATTGGCATCTTTGTCACCATCTGCCCTTGTGTTTTCTATTGAGGGGCCTCAATTTTTATTCCCTTCCCTGGAACACTGGAACATCCACCTTGACTAATATTAACACAACAGTTGCAGACAGCGTACCTGTCTGGATGTTGTTACACAGAAATAACATTTAAAGTATCCTTTCCTCTTTCAAAAATATCTTCATCTAAGCTTTTTAGGGCCCATTTCCAAGCAATCATTTTCAGTTTGCAATGTAGCGTTTAGAAGCCATTTTCAAATTGATTATGTCCACTTTTTATAAACATACATACATGTTATACGGGGTGCATCCTTTCCCTGCCATTGACAATACTCATTTGACACTGCATTCCGCTGCTGGTTCTGGGTTCCTGTTTGAGTGCCACAGCAAGCCTCATAAATAGTTAATTAAAATATGGTAAGTGCTGCTTTTGATACCTCACGGGCTGAGTATATCATTGGCCTCAGGAGGAAATAGAGAGCAAAGGTAAAACACCTTCCCATGGAGAGGGGATGCATACCATATTAGCAATATAGTCCATTCTTCCACGTTTCCCATTAGTCTGGCATTGGTCAAGATCTCAGGAATCTGGAAAAGCACAGGAAAACAATCTAAAATAACTGTGCCTCAACCTCCTGAAAAATGGAAAATTCTAGCTTCCCACTGATAATCTACTCATCCACATCTCCTTACAGAATCTTTCCATTCCTTTATAAGGTAGAGTAACAGGTGTGGAATTTTGTTTTTATATATATTTTTGGGGAAGGTTTCATCTTAGAATCTGCACTAGAATATTTTGAAAAAGGGTGGAAATGTTCAGAGTGTACCTCCAGAATTTGTCCTTTTCTACCAGGCATTTCTTAATTCCATGTATCAATATTTTAAAGACAGTTAGATCTTCCAAAAAGTTCAAATGCTTGGCTGGCAGAGATTGAATATCTCTTGAATTCAGATGAAATGTCCCACCCAAAATGATAACCTATCTTTCTTTTCAGTGGTTGAGCAACTTGCTGAGCATTTCCAGCGTTTTTTGTTTTTTCTTCTTATTTCGGTTTTCTGGCATTCCTAGTTGTTTTCTGTTTATCACAGCTAAAATGTTAATATCTACTGGGAGTAGTGCACACTGCATTGTAGCCCAAGCCAATCTCCATCCTTTTTATTGAGGGGTCTACAACCTTTCTTTCTTCCCGAGTGGTTGCACATGTAGGAGAAATCCATTATGGTTGAAAACAATAAACTTCAACTCAGAAATGTAATTTGCTTGTATTCAAAATAATCTTTGTTAGGACAAAGCTAAATATTCAAATGTTCCAATGATTTTGTCAGATTGATCAAATGCCCACTTATTTGGGTGTTTTAAGAGATCGAACTTGATGGAAATCCTTGAATGTGAAAACCCCAGGATAGAGTGAGTGAAGGAGAAGAGAGCATGGAAAGGAATGGATAGAAAGAGTAAGGAGTAAAAGACACATGGGCCAAAAAAACAAAGGGTGAGTGAATGAGACAAAGAAGTGTGCGTTTTCTCTCAAATTTAATTCTTCTACCGAGTGCTGTTCTCTTTATAATCAGGGCTATGGTTACATGACTTATATCTGATGTTGGTTTTCAACATTTTCACCTAAAAATTCTGATATTGCATTTTAGTTATTCCCCCCCCCTCCCCGCTCCCCCCCCCCCCCCCCCCACACCCTCAAAAGCCCCAACTCTGTCTGAACGCTAGTTCCTGGATTTTCCCTTGTCACTAATACGATAAAAGGATGAAATTTTATTCTGTGTTCTGACAATTTCAGAATGACTGTAACCTATTTTTTTTTCACATATTTGTTATTCAAATTTTGCCCTAGTTTTTTGAGTAATTGTATGCCAGTGATATTTACAGCATAGAAAGCAAGGACTCTCCGAATCCACCTAGTGGGCATATACATTCTGCATCGTGTGGTGGGGGATTGGGGAAGGCAGTGTGACTTTCAGAGTGAGGAGTGTCCATATTACTTAGTTTTAGTCAGACATTATTCCATTGCTGGATGGGAGCTATGCTTATGTATATCAGTGTGCTTCTAAACACAGGCATGTGAGCTCTGCAACTACAACTTTGTGAACAGCACTGACAGCTGGGAGTACATGTGACATGCAGGTGTATGAGTCTGATTCACCATGCATTGCATTTTGCGGCATTTAAAAATGTAAGACAAAGGGATGCCATTGCAAGCTGCAAATTACGGTAATCAAATACCATGCTAAATTTTATGTTATTTCGGTAACCTCTTCCTCTAGAACTTGTCTCTCCCATTGAAAATGGGGGCATAGCTAATCTACTGGTCTTGCCTGCTAATGTTGGATTCTTAAAGTTAGGTTTCTATTGGAAGAGTTGATAGTAACACCTTCATTACTTTCCCTGTGGAACGAAGACATCATCTGGACAGGGCACAGAACTTTCATTGGTAGACAGTATTGCCAAAAGCGCAGGGCTTAGTAGATGGCACCTGAATGGGGCATTAAGTCTACACAACAACTTCAAAGCCTATGTAAGCAGACAGGGTTTCATCCACTTCATCTGTGAGCTGATGGACACAGAAACACCATAGTGCAACGAAAGACTATTATGTACCTGAAGGGTAATGTAGAATGAATGGATGGAAGTCCAAGGCTATCCTTTGCAGATATGGCAATACAAGGAGGAGTAAGCATGCGGCACAATAAAAAAGGCCCTGGTGCAGTTGTATTGGAGGAGGAGCAGACGGAGGAAACAGGGCTGCAGCAATGAAGATTGGTGTGGCAGGGACTCATTGATAACTGCTGCCAGAAATTCCCAGAACTGGCCCTACAAAAAAATTGCAGACTAAAGAAACACCACACAGTATTCCCAGAAGCAATGTACTGGTAATAATGCTGTACTTTTCATGGTATAATACAGCACAGAAGGTGGCCATTTGGCCCATTGTGCCTGTGCTGGCTCTTTGGTAGAACTATCGAATTAGTTCCACTCCCCTACTCTTTCCCCAAAGTCTGATAATTATTTTCCCTTCAACATAGAAAGATCTATAGCACAGAAAGAGACCATTCAGCCCATCATATCTATGCCAGCTGAAAAAGTGTTATCGAGTCTAATCCCACCTTCCACCTCTTGATCCGTGGCCCTGTAGGTTGCATATCTGCGTGCTTTTTTAAATGCGATGACGGTTTCTGCCTCCACCACCCTTTCAGAACCCCACCAACGTCTGGGTGAAAAGAATTCTCCTCAACTCCCCTCTAATCCTTCCAAAAATTACTTTAAATCTATTCCCCCAGTTATTGACCTCTCTGCTAACAGACATGGATCAAACCTCGATGGACAGGTAAAATGCAGGGAGGATATAGAGAGGCTGCAAAGAGATATAGACAGGTTAAGTGAGTGGGCAACAAGATGGCAAATGGAGTATAATGTAGGGAAGTGTGAAGTTGTTCACTTTGGCCGTAAAAATAGAAAAGCAGAATATTTTTTAAAAGGTGTGAAACTGGCAAGTGTTGATGTTCAGAGAGACTTGGGGGTACTCGTACAAGGAACGTACAAAGTTAACATGCAGGTGCAGCAGGCTATTAGGAAGGCAAGTGGCATGTTGGCCTTTATTGCAAGGGGATTGGAGTACAGGAATAAGGAAGTCTTACTAAAATTGTACAGGGCTTTGGTGAGACCTGGAATACTGTGTGTAGTTTTGGTCTTCACATTTAAGAAAGGATATACTTGCCCTGGAGACAGCGAAAATTTACTAAAGTGATCCCTGGGATGAGGGGATTGTCCTATTATGAGAGGCTGAGTAAATTGGGCCGATATTCTCTGGCGTTTAGAAGAATGAGAGGCGATCTAATTGAGACATACAAGATTCTGAAAGGGCTTGATAGGGTAGAAGCTGAGAGATAGTTTCCACAGAACAGGGAATCTAGAAGACGGGGACACAGTCTCAGGATAAGGGGTCAATCATTCAGGACTGAGATGAGGAGAAATTACTTCACTGAAAGGGTTGTGAATCTTTGGAATTCTCTACCCCAGAGGGTTGTGGATGCTCCATCATTAAATACATTTAAGGCTGGGATAGATAGATTTTGGTCTTGCGGGGAATCAAGGGATATGGGCAGCGGGCAGGAAAGTGGAATTGAAGCCCAAGATCAGCCATGATCACATTGAATGGCGGAGCAGGTTTGATATGCCATATGGTTTACTTATGTTCCTATTTCTTGTGTTCTTGTGTCCTTCCTACCCACTCTAGCTATGGCCCTCATAATTTTATATACCTCAATTAGATCCTCCCCTCAGCATTCTCTGTTCCAAATAAAACAACCCCAGCCTATCCAATCTTTCCTTATAGCCAAAATTGTCCATACTTGGTAACATCCTTGTAAATCTCTTCTGTAGCTTCTCTAGTGTGATCACATTCTTCCTGTAATGCGCTGACCAGAACTGTACACAGTACTCTAGCTGTGGTCTAACTTGTGTTTTATGCAAAGATGGTATGACCTCCTTGCTCTTATACTCTAGACCTCAGCCCATAAAGTAAAGTATCCCATATGCCTTCTTGACCACCTTATCTACCTGTCCTGCTACCTTCAGGGATCTCGAGACATACAGTCTTTGGTCCCTCTTTTCCTCTAACATTCTCTGAATCCTACCATTTATTCTGTGTTCCCTTGCCTTGTTTGGCCTCCCTAAATGCATTACCTCACACTTCTCCAGATTGAATTCCATTTTCTATTTTTCTGCCCACCATTGATATCTTCCTGCAGTCTACAGCTTTCTTCCTCGCTTTCAACCATACAGCCAATTTTTGTATCATCTACAAACTTCTTAATCATGCCCATTAGTTCATGCTTCAAGTATTTATCCAATTCCCTTTTGGAAGTTGTTACTGAATCTGCTTCCTGCTAAACTTTGAAATTATACCTTGCATACACAAGTTCAAGTCATTAATATATATCAGAAAGAGCAGTGGTCATAGCACCAACCGCTGGGGAATACTACTATATACTTTCCTCCATTCTGAAAAGCAGCCGCCCCCACTGCAATTTTACGCAGGATGGCAGCTTTCTGCTTTATGTCCCTTAGCCAATGTTATACCACATTGCCACTGTCCCTTTAATCCTATGGACTTTAATTTTGTTAACAAGTCCCTAATATGGTACTTTATTGTTATTTCTATTAACTGGAACTTATCCTACCATCAGTTAGATTTTGTTAGGAAGGCTTATGTTAAGCTGTTGACACTAAGGAGAAATGCTCAAAATTTATTTGGTGATATTTGGATAATGAGATGCCACTCACACCGTGCTTCCCTTTGGTGACTTGGTAAGGTGTGCTTCTCTCACTACTAAAGCTAAATGCTCAGTCAGTGGGAGGAGTACTTAGACACAATGACCTGGAAATTCCATGTCAGTGGTAGCAAGACTCTAAACTGTTGCTCCCAAACTCCTTCAATAGACTCCAGGCTGAAATGCTTAGGACCATCATCTGAAACGGGAACAGGTTGTTGACATATGCTCCCATTGATGGTGAGCAGCTTTGTCTTGGAAGTACACAGGAGACCTAATAGCACTGATGGGGACTTCCCAACTTCAAAAGCCTGTCCAGAAATTGTTTACAGCTGTAGACTGGGACCCCCGTGGCTAGTAGAAATTTCCTCCAGTTACTTTTAGCAGTGCTGCTTCAGAGCACATCTTTCCATGGTTATACTTCACAATGCAAGCTACTTAACATCCCACAAAAAGTGTACCCTTTAAATTTTCTGCAGTAGAATCTTTGGAAAGGGAGAAAAGCACCTGCAGTTTATGCCTCAATAGCGTAATAATGTGCACACAGGTGGGTACATTTACTTTGCCACATCTCTCAAAACCACAAAATCTCTTTCTTTGGTCCTAACCAGCTGGGACATTTTATTCACTCTCTCCACAACCTCTATCTAAATAGATTTAACCTTTACCGAGAGATTGCATGGCCATCCCCTCCAAACTCGGTCCACATCCTTTGTTGATCCTCCTGCATCCAAGGCATCCTGCTTAAAGCAGGGCATTCTTCCCATCTTGTTCCATACCTACATTATCCATACCAGAAAAGCTATTCTTGGGTAGTTTAAAAGGAAACATGCTTTGAAGTCAAGACCTTTTAGAGATACTGCCTTGCAGGATTTCCTGGCTCCTTCCCTTGTCCTGTGACTGTTTTACATGCAAAGGGAGCTTATTAAAATTTGGATGAGGGGGCGAAGCTCGTGAGATTTGGTGGGTGCAGCCCAAATTTTGCTAAAGTTGCAAATTGGGATTAGTGGGGTGATTGATTTCTATCGACTGTAGCACAAAACAGGCAGGATCACATTGACCGCATGTTATGTACCCGGCCTAATACTCAATTTCATTGACGTCAATAGAACTGGATATCGGGTGAGGCATGTAACAGGCGACCAACACGATGCTGCCCATTTTGCGCTTTCACCCAAGATGAATTTCTACTCGGTATGTTCAAAGATTTAATTAACTATACCATTTTCTTAAAACAATTCATAAGCTTAACAATAATTGAGAGCAGTCAGGACCTAATCTACAATGATGTGTATTTGATTGTGATAAATTTTGCACGGATGTGAATTATAAAATATAACATAATTTTTGAGGTACCTCTTTGAAATTTTCAATCTCAATCATTTCTGAATAAGTCAGGTCCCTATTGGCATGAATTGAGGCTGTTGTGGGGGGGGGGGCAATCTCCTCTCTTTGGCCTCCTTATCTCGAGAGACAATGGGTAAGTGCCTGGAGGTGGTCAGTGGTTTGTGGAGCAGCGCCTGGAGTGGCTATGAAGGCCAATTCTAGAGTGACAGGCTCTTCCACAGGTGCTGCAGAAAAATGTGTTTGTCGGGGCTGTTACACAGTTGGCTCTCCCCTTCGCTTTTGTCTTTTTTCCTGCCAACTGCTAAGTCTCTTCGACTCGCCACACTTTAGCCCCGCCTTTATGGCTGCCCGCCAGCTCTGGCGATCGCTGGCGACTGACTCCCACGACTTGTGATCAATGTCACAGGACTTCATGTCGCGTTTGCAGACGTCTTTAAAGTGGAGACATGGACGGCCGGTGGGTCTGATACCAGTGGCGAGCTCGCTGTACAATGTGTCTTTGGGGATCCTGCCATCTTCCATGCGGCTCACATGGCCAAGCCATCTCAAGCGCCGCTGACTCAGTAGTGTGTATAAGCTGGGGATGTTGGCTGCCTCAAGGACTTCTGTATTGGAGATACGGTCCTGCCACCTGATGCCAAATATTCTCCGGAGGTAGCGAAGATGGAATGAATTGAGACATCGCTCTTGGCTGACATACGTTGTCCAAGCCTCGCTGCCATAGAGCAAGGTACTGAGGACACAGGCTTGATACACTCGGACTTTTGTGTTCCGTGTCAGTGTGCCATTTTCCCACACTCTCATGGCCAGTCTGGACATAGCAGTGGAAGCCTTTCCCATGCGCTTGTTGATTTCTGCATCCAGAGACAGGTTACTGGTGATAGTTGAGCCTAGATAGGTGAACTCTTGAACCACTTCCAGAGCGTGGTTGCCAATATTGATGGATGGAACATTTCTGACGTCCTGCACCATGATGTTTGTTTTCTTGAGGCTGATGGTGAGGCCAAATTCATTGCAGGCAGCCGCAAACCTGTCGATGAGACTCTGCAGGCACTCTTCAGTGTGAGATGTTAAAGCAGCATCGTCAGCAAAGAGGAGTTCCCTGATGAGGACTTTCCGTACTTTGGACTTCGCTCTTAGACGGGCAAGGTTGAACAACCTGCCCCCTGATCTTGCGTGGAGGAAAATTCTTTCTTCAGAGGACTTGAACGCATGTGAAAGCAGCAGGGAGAAGAAAATCCCAGAAAGTGTGGGTGCGAGAACACAGCCCTGTTTCTCGCCACTCAGGATAGGAAAGGGGTCTGATGAGGTGCCGCCATGTTGAATTGTGCCTTTCATATTGTCATGGAATGAGGTGATGATACTTAGTAGCTTTGGTGGACATCCAATCTTTTCTAGTAGTCTGAAGAGACCACGTCTGATGACGAGGTCAAAGGCTTTGGTGAGGTCAGTGAAAGCAACGTAGAGGGGCATCTGTTGTTCACGGCATTTCTCCTGTATCTGACGAAGGGAGAACAGCATGTCAACGGTCAATCTCCCTGCACGAAAGCCACACTGTGTCTCAGGGTAGACACACTCGGCCATCTTCTGGAGCCTGTTTAGAGCGACTCGAGCAAAGACTTTCCCCACTATGCTGAGCAGGGAGATTCCACGGTAGTTGTTGCAGTCACTGCGGTCACCTTTGTTTTTATAGAGGGTGATGATATTGGCATCACGCTTGTCCTGAGGTACTGCTCCCTCGTCCCAGCACAGGCAAAGCAGGTCATGTAGTGCTGAGAGTATAGCAGGCTTGGCACTCTTGATTATTTCAGGGGTAATGCTGTCCTTCCCAGGGGCTTTTCCGCTGGCTAGAGAATCAATGGCATCACTGAGTTCCAATTTTGTTGGCTGTATGTCCAGCTCATCCATGACTGGTAGAGGCTGGGCTGCATTGAGGGCAGTCTCAGTGACAACATTCTCCCTGGAGTACAGTTCTAGGTAGTGCTCAACCCAGCGGTCCATTTGTTTGCGTTGGTCAGTGATTATGTCCCCTGATTTAGATTTGAGCAGGGCGATCTTCTTGATGGTTGGCCCAAAAGCTCTCTTAATGCCATCATACATTCCTCTGATGTTTCTGATGTCTGAGGCCAGCTGAATATGACTGCATAGGTGTTGCCAGTAGTCATTTGCGCAGCGCTTGGCTGTTCTTTGTACAGTGCATCTGGCTGCTTTAAGTGCTACGGATGTTAACTCGCTGGGGGCTTTCTTGTAGTTCAACAGTGCAATGCGCTTAGCGGTTATGACAGGTTCCAGCTCTTCATTTTGAGATTGAAACCAGTCTGCATTCCTCTTTGCATGTTTGCCGTAGGTGGTCAAAGCTGACTCATAGATGGCGTCTCTGAGGTGGGCCCACTTGGTCTCAGCATCCCCTGTGGGAGTGTTTTGAAGGGCTGTTACAAGTGAATTTAGAAATTTTTGTAACAGCTGTGGATGAGAAATTCTGCTCGTGTTGATGTGCGGGTGGCCCTTCTGCTTGGAATAATGCAACTTCTTTGGTCTGAGTCTAACCTTGCTGCACACCAGGGAGTGGTCGGTGTCGCAGTCCGCACTGTGGAAGCTATGCAGTTATTGAATTCAATGTAAAGTGGCGGCACAAGAAAGAATTTGCATTCGTACAGCACCTTTCACTGCCTCAGAATGCAGTGGCTTACATTTTGAAGTGCAGGCATTGTTGAATTGGAAGGATGGCACCTCTGACAATACAACACTCCCTCAATACTGCACTAAAATACCAACTAAAGCTTAAAATGTTCATGGGGCTTGTTGCATCCACAATATTGTGACTCAGAGGTGTGAGTGTTATCACTACGTGTAATACAACACAATCTGGAACAATATTACCATCGTACCTAAGTCAGCTTCACTGTTTTTCTAGCCTAATGTAGATCATGCTGCTAAGATACAGGTGCAATAAAAGTTAAAAGGCGTGGGTGGTGAAACTCATCAGCCTCAGTCAGACTACATGTCCTTTTTTGTCTCAATGCTTGAAATTGGAACCTTTGTGGCATGGTGTGACATGACAGTCATAATCCTCACATAGTGGACTGCTGTAGGTTTGAGTTCCTGCCCAATTGCTATGAACGCAATTTTAACAATAGGGTTACAGTGTCTCAGGTCACAGCATGACTAACGATGTATCAGCTGAATCATCAAATGTGCCTGAACACTCTTTCCTCCTCCGCTCAAATTTACATCAGACACCTGGAGATTTTGTTAACTGGTTGCTGCAGTGAAGATTCGATCCAGTTTTCACGCACAGTGCAGTATCAAAAGAGTACAAATTAGAACCAGGCATCAATTTACCAGTAGCTTAACGGGGTCTCATGATTCTTGTATATCATAATGGTATTGTGTTGTACCATGTCTGATGATTCCACCTGCATCTTCACACACGATAATTAAAATTTAACTAATCTGGTGGGTGATACCATTAGGGTTGTACAATTCTTAACCATACATTGCAGTTTACATTGGAAACTGATAGCACAAGATAATACAAGCTTGTACTAGCTTATCAACACAGTTTCCAAATGAGTAATCTTGGTTTATTGTAGAATCCAATTTTAGCGAACAACAGAGCATCTTTGAACCACTGATAACTCTTTGCTGATCTCTGCATGTTAATTTTACTTTAAGATCATAGGGTAGATTTGCCTCCTTGCTGTACCTGGGAAACGCTCGGTTCTTAAGTGCAGCAAAGAGTAAGAGGAGGTGGATATCTGTTTATTCCAGTTCTCCATCCATACTATGCAGTCTTAAGGTTTCTAGAGGTTTTCCAAAAGAGCCATTACTGGGCTTGTGCCTGAATCTGAAGTTGGCATACACCCTGTGTCGGTATTTAAGTGAGGTGGGAGAAGGAGTTTTCTTTTTTTTTATTCATTCATGGGATGTGGGCATCGCTGGCCATTTATTGCCCTTCCCTAATTGCCCTTGAGAAGGTGGTGGTGAGCTGCCTTCTTGAACCGCTGCAGTCCATGTGAGGTAGGTACACCCACAGTGCTGTTAGGAAGGGAGTTCTAAGATTTTGACCCAGCGACAGTGGAGGAACGGCGATATAGTTCCAAGTCAGGATGGTGTGTGACTTGGAGGGGAACTTGCAGGTGGTGGTGTTCCCATGCATTTGCTGCCTTTGTCCTTCTAGTTGGTAGAGGTTGTGGGTTTGGAAGGTGCTGTCTAAGGAGCCTTGGTGCATTGCTGCAGTGCATCTTGTAGATGGTACACACTGCTGCCACTGTGCGTCGGTGGTGGAGGGAGTGAATGTTTGTTGATGGGGTGCCAATCAAGCAGGCTGCTTTGTCCTGGATGGTTTCGAGCTTCTTGAGTGTTGTTGGAGCTGCACCCATCCAGGCAGTTGGAGAGTATTCTATCACATTCCTGACTTGTGCCTTGTAGATGGTGGACAGGCTTTGGGGAGTCAGGAGATGAGTTACTCGCCACAGGATTCCTAGCCTCTGACCAGCTCTTGTAGCCATGGTAGTTATATGGCTACTCCAGTTCAGTTTCTGGTTATTGGTAGCCCCTAGGATGTTGAGGTTACTGAGTTGGATGATCAGCCATGATCATAATGAATGGTGGAGCAGGCTCGAAGGGCCGAATGGCCTATTCTTGCTCCTATTTTCTATGTTTCTATGATAGTGGGGGATTCAGCAATGGTAATGCCATTGAATGTCAAGGGGAGATGGTTACATTCTCTCTTGTTGGAGATGGTCATTGCCTGGCACTTGTGTGTCGCGAATGTTACTTGCCACTTATCAGCCCAAGCCTGGATATTGTCCGGGTCTTGCTGCATTTCTACACGGGCTGCTTCAGTATCTGAGGAGTTGCGAATGGTGCTGAACATTGTGCAATCATCAGCAAACATCCCCACTTCTGACCTTATGATGAAGCAGCTGAAGATGGTTGAGCCTAGGACACTACCCTGAGGAACCCCTGCAGTGATGTCCTGGAGCTCAGATGATTGACCTCCAACGGGCGGCACAGTGGCGCAGTGGTTAGCACCGCAGCCTCACAGCTCCAGCGACCCGGGTTCAATTCTGGGTACTGCCTGTGTGGAGTTTGCAAGTTCTCCCTGTGTCTGCGTGGGTTTCCTCCGGGTGCACCGGTTTCCTCCCACAAGCCAAAGACTTGCTGGTTGATCGGTTAATTGGCCATTATAAATTGCCCCTAGTATAGGTAAGTGGTAGGGGAAATATAGGGACAGGTGGGGATGTGATAGGAATATGGAATTAGTGTAGGATTAGTATAAATGGGTGGTTGATGGTCGGCACAGACTCGGTGGGCTGAAGGGCCTGTTTCAGTGATGTATCTCTGTAACTGTAACTGTAACTCTGTAACAACCACAACCGTCTTCCTTTGCGTTAGGTATGACTCCAACCAGCAGAGAGTTTTCCCCCGATTCCCATTGACTTCAGTTTTGCTAGGACTCCTGCCTCACTTTCCTGTATGTCTACCCAGATGTCTTGATGCCCAAATGTCTTAAAAAGCTGTTGGTGGAGCTTGCCTTGGGATCTTCCACAGACAAGAGGGTTCCAGATACACCAGCAAGACAGAAGGTTCGAGCAAGTGAATCATTTCCCTTCCTCCATGTCTGATCTTCATGCCTTAAAGCCTTTTGGCTGCTGCTCATCAACTTCAGCTAGAACATAGGCTCATTCAGGAATTGTGCAGCTCTTGACCTTGATCAATCGAACCCATTTCAATGGTAATTAAATGGCTTGTTATTTTAAAAACTTTTATTAACATTGTACAATTTCTTTGGTAAAACACTTTTAAATATTGTTGAAATGTGTCCATATCTTGTTTCTCATATGATTGGGATTTGAGTAACAGCATTCTGGCTCTTAAGATATTGTGTTTTTGACTAAATTTTAAAAATGGCTTGTCTTGTTATTAAGGTTACCAATCTCTGAGCTAGAAGATTACAAAGCCGATGGCCAGGAGCAAAGTTCTCCTCTCAGGTCCAGACCAGGAAATTTGGCTGCACTGTGCATGTCTAGTGCCCAGCAAGAGTTGCTGAGGAAAATTGTAATTTATTTAATTTTTTTATATTCTTTCATGGGATGTGGGCATCGCTGGCCAGGCCAGCATTTATTGCCCATCCCTAATTGCCCTTGAGAAGGTGGTGGTGTGCTGCCTTCTTGAACCACTGCAGTCCATATGTGGTAGGTACAACCACTGTGCTGTTAGGAAGGGAGTTCCAGGATTTTGACCCAGCGACAGTGAAGGAACGGCGATATAGTTCCAAGTCAGAATGGTCTGTGACCTGGAGGGGAACTTGCAGGTGGTGGTGTTCCCATGCATTTGCTGCCTTTGTCCTTCTAGGTGGTAGAGGTCATGGGTTTGGAAGGTGCTGTCTAAGGAGAATTGGTGCGTTGCTGCAGTGCATCTTGTAGATGGTACACACTGCTGCCACTGTGCGTCGGTGGTGGAGGGAGTGAATGTTTGTAGATGGGGTGCCAATCAAGCGGGCTGCTTTGTCCTGGATGGTGTCGAGCTTCTTGAGTGTTGTTGGAGCTGCACCCATCCAGGCAAGTGGAGAGTATTCCATCACACTCCTGACTTGTGCCTTGTAGGGCGGCACAGTAGCGCAGTGGTTAGCACTGCAGCCTCACAGCTCCAGCGACCCGGGTTCAATTCTGGGTACTGCCTGTGTGGAGTTTGCAAGTTCTCCCTGTGTCTGCGTGGGTTTTCTCTGGGTGCTCCGGTTTCCTCCCACAAGCCAAAAGACTTGCAGGTTGGTAGGTAAATTGGCCATTATAAATTGCCCCTATTATAGGTAGGTGGTAGGGAAATATAGGGACAGGTGGGGATGTGGTAGGAATATGGGATTAATGTAGGATTAGTATATATGGGTGGTTGATGGTCGGCACAGACTCGGTGGGCCAAAGGGCCTGTTTCAGTGCTGTATCTCTAAAAAAAAAGATGGTGGGAAGGCTTTGGGGAGTCAGGAGGTGAGTAACACGCTGCAGGATTCCTAACCTCTGACCTCTTGTAGCCGCGGTATTTATATGGCTACTCCAGGCTACGCATGGTAATGGTAGAATGGGGGATATGCCCGGACATGAGGTTACAGATTGTGGTTGAGTACCCTCTGCTGCTGTTGATGGCCCACAGTGTCTCATGGATGCCCAGTTTTGCATTGCTAGATCTATTCGAAATCTATCCCATTTCGCACGGTGATAGTGCCACACAACACGATGGACGGTATCCTCAATGTGAAGGCGGGACTTCATCTCCACAAGGACTGTGTGGTGGTCACTCCTACCAATACTGTCATGGATAGATGCATCTGCTGCAGGCAGATTGGTGAGGACGAGGTCAAATATATTGTTGCCTCTTGTTGGTTCCGTCACCACCTACCTCGTACCCAGTCTAGCAGCAATGTCCTTTAGGACTCGGCCAGCTCCATCAGTAGTGGTGCTTCCGAGCCACTCTTGGTGCTGGACATTGAAGTCCCCCACCCAGAGTACATTCTGCAGCCTTGTCATCCTCAGTGATGAGTACTGACTCATCAGCTGAGGGAGGGCAGTAGGTGGTAATCAGCAGGTTTTCTTTGCCCATGTTTGACCTGATGCCATGAGACTTCATGGGGTCCAGAGTCGATGTTGAGGACTGCCAAGGCAACTCCCTCCCTACTGTATACCACTGTGCTGGGACTGTCTTGCTGGTGGGACAGCACATACCCAGGGATGGTGATGGCAGTGTCTGGAGGGTATGATTCCACGAGTATGACTATGTCAGGTTATTGCTCGACTAGTCTGTGGGACAGCTCTCCCAACTTTGGCACAAGCCCCCAGATGTTAGAAAGGAGGACTGTGCAAGGTCGACTGGGCTGGGTTTGCCGTTGTTGTTTCCAGTGCCTAGGTCGATGCCGAGTGATCCGTCCAGTTTTATTCCTTTTTAATGACTTTGTAGCAGTTAGATACAACTGAGCAGCTTGCTAGGCCATTTCAGAGGGCCTGTAAGAGTCAGCCACATTGCTGTGGGTCCGGAGTCCCATATAGGCCAGACCAGGTAAGGACAGCAGATTTCCTTCCCTAAAGGACATTAGTGAACCAGATGGGTTTTTACAACAATCAATAATGTTTTCATAGCCATCATTAGACTAGCTTTTTAATTCCAGTTTTATTAATTGAATTCAAATTCCATCTTCTGTTGTGGTGGGATTTGAACCCATGTCCCCAGAGCAATACCCTAGGTCTCTCGGTTACTAGTCCAGTGACAATACCACTAAACCACCACCAGTTTGTGATATAGACTGTAGTATAGAACGCACAGTGGAAAATTACAATGGTGAATTTTATGGATTTCACAAACTGAAGGTGATTACTTTTAATGTATTTCATAATTTATTGGTTTTGCATAATTACAATAATTGTATTTCAATACAACACACATATTTGGGCTTATATACATAAAGGGGTCTAAAAAAGCCCTTAAAATGTCCTTTAATTTTTGACAAGCACTGACGGCGCTATAGGATCTGGTGTTATGATGTGGCCAATGTACAAAATCAAAATGGTATTGACAGACATACCCAGAGACTGATAATGGAAAAAATAACAGATAAATCTGGAGCTGATGAAAGTAAAAGGGAAGGTGGATAATCTACTTAAAGACCTTGAAAGAAGAGATACTGAAGGCCAATTTTAACCCCCCTCCACATCTGGCAGCGTCCGTTAGAAACAGTGAGGGTAGCGGAATGGAATTGGTGTCTGACAACGGGGTGGAGGATGGTTAGCACCAGGTCGCACTGGAAAGAGAAAGGCTGCCTCCCCCAGAGGAGTTGGATTGATTTAAATGGGCCAGAAGGGGCAGGAAAGCTGGTCCTACAAGGACACCTTATGCCTCCCATGCCTCAGGCTTTCTCTCTTGCTACTCCAATCATGGTCTTGCTGATCCTCGCCCCCCACAACCCCCCCAGTCGGTACTTGTGTTGCTGGAGACTGTTTCCGTCAGTCCCCAGTGGTGGCGTGGCTTTCCCTGCCAATTTTGACTCGCACCTGCCAGTGGTGATACAATTCATACTGGTTGTGGGCGAGAGTCTGAGTTGGAGCTTGCAAATGATGCCCGGTAGTTTAAAATCTCCCCAGCCTCGACACTCCGGGGTGCTGGATGGTTCATTGCCAGCTTCGATCCAGCACCTCCAAATTCCTGTCTCAAGTTAAAATTGGCCCGATAGATTTTTGTAAACAGGATTATAGATGGATAAAGCTGTAAAAGAAGCAAATGGGATTCTGGGTTTTAAGCATGAGGCACTGAATAGAAAAGCAAGAAGATGATGATGAATACATGCACAACATTGCTTAGGTCACAGCTTTAGTACTGTGTTTAATTTTGGGCATCCCATTATAGAATGATATTGGAGCAACATCAGGACACCATGTGTTTTTTTCTTAGCTTTCAGCCTTGATAGATCGTAGAGCTCACGTTCTGATCAGAGAACTCATCTATGCTGATGATCTTTCTTCTTTCTTTCTTTTGGGCCTCCTTATCTCGAGAGACAATGGATACGCGCCTGGAGGTGGTCAGTGGTTTGTGAAGCAGCGCCTGGAGTGGCTATAAAGGCCAATTCTGGAGTGACAGGCTCTTCCACAGGTGCTGCAGAGAAATTTGTTTGTCGGGGCTGTTGCACAGTTGGCTCTCCCCTTGCGCCTGTCTTTTTTCCTGCCAACTACTAAGTCTCTTCGACTTGCCACAATTTAGCCCTGTCTTTATGGATGCCCGCCAGCTCTGGCGAATGCTGGCAACTGACTCCCATGACTTGTGATCAATGTCACACGATTTCATGTCGCGTTTGCAGACGTCTTTATAGCGGAGACATGGACGGCCGGTGGGTCTGATACCAGTGGCGAGCTCGCTGTACAATGTGTCTTTGGGGATCCTGCCATCTTCCATGCGGCTCACATGGCCAAGCCATCTCAAGCGCCGCTGACTCAGTAGTGTGTATAAGCTGGGGGTGTTGGCCGCTTCAAGGACTTCTGTGTTGGAGATATAGTCCTGCCACCTGATGCCAAGTATTCTCCGAAGGCAGCGAAGATGGAATGAATTGAGACGTCGCTCTTGGCTGGCATACGTTGTCCAGGCCTCGCTGCCATAGAGCAAGGTACTGAGGACACAGAAACAAGAAATGCTGGATTCACTCAGCAGGTCTGGCAGCATCTGTGGAAAGAGAAGCAGAGTTAACGTTTCGGGTTAGTGACCCTTCTTCGGAACCGAAGAAGGGTCACTGACCCGAAACGTTAACTCTGCTTCTCTTTCCACAGATGCTGCCAGACCTGCTGAGTGAATCCAGCATTTCTTGTTTTTGTTTCAGATTTCCAGCATCCGCAGTATTTTGCTTTTATTATACTGAGGACACAGGCCTGATACACTCGGACTTTTGTGTTCCGTGTCAGTGCACCATTTTCCCACACTCTCTTGGCCAGTCTGGACATAGCAGTGGAAGCCTTACCCATGCTGATGATGCTGCATGGAAATCCAGCAACAAAGACTCATGGACTGTCTCTCCCATGCCTATAATTTGTTCTCCTTGAGTATAAGCGTCAAGAAAACCACGGTCATGGGACAAGGTGTTGCATCTCCGCTCTGATTATACTGAATAGCACCCCACTGGAAGTGGTTAGCAAATTCTGCTACTTTGGGTCCACAGTGACAAACAATCTGTCCCTTGATACAGAGCTTGATGCACCTATAGGGAAAGTAGGTACCGCCTTTGGCTGACTCGTGAAACTCGCATGGGTTAACACCAAGCTGACTCTTAGGACCAAGCTGATTGTTTATAAGGCCTGTCTTCTCAGTACCTTGTTGTATTGCTGTGAAATATGGGCGACTACAGTTACCAGGAAAAGAAGCTCAATAATTTCCATCTTCGCTGTCTGCGGCGCATTATGGGTATATCCTGGCAGGACAAAATCACAAATGTGCAGTGGTCTCAAAGGCAGAGCTCCCAAGTGTGTTGGCGCTAATCAAACAGAGGCGGCTTTGGTGGATCGGACACGTCCGCAGGATAGAAGACGGTCACATACCCAAGGATCTTCTGTATGGTGAGGTAGCCGGGGTCAGATGACCAGTGGGGTGCCCAAAGCTCCGCTTCAAGGATGCTTGCAAGCGTGACATAAAGGCCCTAAATGTCAACTATTGCACCTGGGAGTCACTAGCTGCCAAAAGAATGAAATGGCGACACATCCTGTGGACTAGTGTACACTACCACGATGACCAGTTGCTACAGCAGCTTGGCAACAGGCCCCAACGCCGAAAACAACAACTCACAGTGTCACTTGGCAGCTTCACATGCAGCACTTGTGGCAGAACCTGCCTCTCAAGGATTGGCCTTCACAGCAATCAGCAAAGGTACATCAAGAGAAGACACCCCACCTAAGTGGATTATATGCTGTGTGTCCATCATCTTTCATAGATGGACAGATGACAACCAACTTGGAGCAACATGGACTCACCAGGGTGATACCAGTGAGAAGACAATACAGTTATGATGAGAGACTTAAGAAAGTTGGGGCTGTTTTTACTGGAGAAGTGAAAATTCAGGGGAATCTGAAAGAACTGTATAAAACTATTAAATGGTCTGAGAGGGGTTTAAAAAAAAAGAAAGATTTTTTTACTGATCAGTGGTACCAAGATGACATAAATTCAGAATTAATGCCAGGTGTATAAAGAAAATGTTTAGAAGAAATTTTTCATGAGGAGGATATTAGAATCTTGATGCATTTCCACAATTGGCAGTTGAAGTCACATAAAGAAGAAAAATCTTAAATGGAATGGGAAAAGATGAGTAAAATGTAATTAGACTAAATAGATCAGGTGTAGGGTGAATGGCACTACATGCATGGAAAGCCAAGGTGACCTTCTTCTGTGTTTAACTTTCATGATTTGCAAAGTAAACTCACAAATGTGAAAATAATAAAGTCTCAGAAAATTCAGCTACAGAATTTGGCTGTGAGTGAAGTTTCCTGTGACAAGCATACACAAATAAATATTTAACACTCTAGTTTTTAATAACAAAATCTCAAAAAAGGAAAGAAACTTGCCGTAATGGAGTACCTTATCTCGCAATGTCAGACAAATGAAGCAGCAACCTTTTTATGGAGCACAAGATCCCACAAACAGCACTAAGATGAATAACAAGTTTATCTTTCTCTTTAATGTTAGTATTGGCGAGTTTAGCGAAAAACCAGGAAAATTCATTACTCTTCAAATTGTGTCTTGGGCTATTTTGCATCGTTTTGAAAGTGTGGAAAATCTGGGTGAAGCCTCACTTTAATGTCTCATCCACAGCAGTGTCAGTTCTGATTATGCACTCAAGTCCTGAGGTGGGGCTTTTGAACTCCTAATTCAGAAGGGAGGGTGCTTCCCACGATGCCAATTTGACATGAAGTGAGCCAAGTTAGGCTGCAGGTCTGAGGTGGCAAGAGCGTTATGGGCTGAACGGGATCCTTAATTCGTACACCAGTATTCTGTTTTAAAAAAAAGACGTAAGTTTCTTACTTGCTAATTGTCTGTCCTCTTGAAGGTTTTGACTTCTTCAGGAATGACCCTTTGTGTTTCAGTTCACTAAGAATATGATGTTAATTTCAGCTCAAAAACACATAACTGTTACACCATTATGTGCATTTTCTTTTCCCACATCCGCTACTACTATGAACTCTGAGACTCCTAATTTGTATAGAGTTGTGAGAGGTTCTGCTGCAGCTCTGTATCCACTAGAATCCAAGTTGAGACTATCCCAGCCTCTTTGGTGAGATTCTACATTCAACAGAGAGAGGAAGCTTTCAGCCCATTAATTTGGGTTGGATTTAAATCCAGTTTCCACAGTTTAAAGGGCAGTTTGATGACTTATTAGTTATATATAAATTTAAACGGCCATAAATGAATCATTTTTTTCTCGATGTAAGTTTCAATAATGCAAAATCTTTTAAAGTTGTATCGAGTAATATCATGTTTGTCTTCATAATTAGGGACTCATGGCCATTTCAAGCATTCTTACTTTTATTCAGGGAGTGTTCTTCTCAAGCTCTTTAAAATGTAGCTCCTTTATTCAAAAAGGGAGAGAGAGACACAAAGCAGGCCAGTTAGCTTAACATCTGTCTTAGGGAAAATGTTAGAAGCTATAATTTAATATGTTAAAACAGGGCATTTAGAAAAATTCAAGGTAACAGGCAGAGTCAACATGGTTTTGTGAAAGGGAAATCATGTTTAACCAATTTATTGGAGTTCTTTGAAGGTGTTACATTTGCTATGGATAAAGGGGAACCGGTGGATGTATTGTACTTAGATTTCCAGAAGACATTTGATAAGGTGCCACATCAAAGGTTATTGCAGAAAATAAAAGCTCATGGTGTAGGGAGAAACATATTGGCATGGATAGAAGATTGATTAGCTAACAGGAAACAGAGAGTTCCAGAAATGGGTCATTTCTGGTTGGAAAGATGTAACGAGTGGTGTGCTGCAGGGATCTGTGCTGCGGCTCAACTTTTTACAATTTATATAAATGACTTAGATGAAGGGATGGAAGGTATGGTTGCTAAATTTGCTGATGACACAAAGATAAGTAGGAAAGTAACTTGTGAAGAGGACATAAGGAAGCTACAAAGGGATATAGATAGGTTAAGTGAGTGGGCAAAGACCTGGCAAATGGAGTATAATGTAGGAAAATGTGAAATTGTCCACTTTGGCAGGAAGAATAAAAAAGAAGCTGATTATCTAAATGGTGAGAGATTGCAGAGCTCTGAGATGTAGAGGCATTTGGGTGTCCTAGTGCATGAATTGCAAAAGGTTAGTATGCAGGTACAGAACCTAATTAGGAAAGCTAATAGAATGTTATTGTTTATCACGAGGGGAATTGAATACAAAAGTAGGGAGGTTATGCTTCAGCTGTACAGGGCATTGATGAGACCACATATGGAGTACTATGTACAGTACTGGGCTCCTTATTTAAGGAAGGATGTAAATACGTTGGAGGCAGTACAGAGAAAGTTTACTAGACTAATACCTGGAATGGATGGGCTGTCTTAAGAGGAAAGATTGGACAGGCTAGGCTTGTATCCGCTGGAATTTAGAAGAATAAGAGGTGACTTGATTGAAACATACAACATCCTGAGGGGTCTTGACAGGGTGGATGTGGAAAGGATGTTTTCCCTTGTAGGAGAATCTCGAACAAGGGGTCACTGTTTAAAAATAAGGGGTCACCCATTTAAGACATGAGGAGAAAGCTTTTCTCTCAGAGGGTCGAGAGTCTTTGGAATTCTCTTCCTGAAAAGGCAGTGGAAGCAGAGTCTTTGAATATTTTTAAGTCAGGGGTAGATAGATTCTTGATAAGCAAGGGGGTGGAAGGTTATCGGAGGTAGGTGGAAATGTGGAGTAATCAGTTCAGCCATGAACTTATTGAATGACGGAGCAGGTTGGAGGGGTCGAGTGGCCTCCTCCTGCTCCTAATTCATATGTTCGTAAAATATTCTTTAAAATGTCGTGCCCATCATACTGTCTTTTCTATTGGTTTACAAATAATTAAATATTGTTCAATTTCCCCTTTAGTCTGAACACAGTTAGTACTAATTTGGATCAGAGAGGTTCTATCTTCCAGTTCTTTCTGCCTTTTGGTCAACAGAACATACTGCACTCTTGACCCTGGAGAAGTGTGCAATCACTTGATATTACTTTCAGACAATTGGAATCGGGAGAAGATTCAAAACTAGTATCAGACTAGGAAGGTGAATGAATATTGCCACTGTGAAGCAAACCACCATGTTTGATGTTCAAGGACTCCCTCTGTACGAGATAAGCCAGAAAACCAATGAAACAAATATTTCTCTGGCTTTGCTTGTTATGTAAATTGATATTTTGCCATATTTGACACATGCTTATTTATTTATTCATCAATGAAGCAAATCCATCCTTTACCCCATCAACATTTAGAAGTTTAAGCAGACCTAACAGTAAATCAGCAATAGGAATGACCAAACTGTGTGTGGTTTACTCTTACACTGTGACTGAAAGTGTGATCTGTTTTTAAGTAATGATAATGATACTGCAGTTATCTCTGCTAAGTATAATTATTACGATTGAAAATACAGCTTCTAAGATAGCATAAATATCCATTGTCACTAAGCGAAGAGTTTTGCAAGGTAGGGTTAGAAGTGCCCAACTATAATGACATCATATGGCATCAACAATCTGCTGTTACCTTAAAAGTGAACTTGGTATTAAAATACAGTGCAAATGCTTGTGTTACAGATTAAACAGGGTAGACTTTGAGTGGATTTTCAGGCCAGGACTGTTTGTGATTTTTTACAGGCAGTCTGTTAATGCTTTCTTGGTTCAGGAAAATGCTGAGTGGTTATTGCCCCTGGCTGGAGAGTCTAGAACGAGGGTTCATAGTCACATGTTGTGGTGATGGTCATTTCAGATGGAGTTGAGAAGTTTTTTTACTCAGAGGGTTGTGATTTTTGAAATTCTCTACCCCAGGGGGCTGTGGATGCTCAGTCATTGAGTATATTCAAGGCTACGATCGATAGATTTTTGGATTTTAAGAGAATCAAGGGATATGGGGGATTGGGCAGGAAAATGGAGTTGAAGACAAGGTTCCGCCATGATCTTATTAAATGGTGGAGCAGATTCGATGAGCCAAATGGCCTACTCCTATTTCTTACACAATTTATTTTAAGAACAAAGAATGTATCAGAATTGGAACAGGGTTTCAGTGATGGCAGGGAGAGGTACAGATTCTAGGCATGTTTCCACTACTCAAAACTACAAAGTAGCAACTTAAATATATATATTTGTCATTTGCTTATCATTTGAATGTTGCCATTCATTCAGATTACTAATGTTTACGATTGATTAGTTTATTGTAGAGAACCATCCAATGGCCCCAAAATTCTGGCCTAGATTAAGGGCAAAGAGGGAGCTGCCTGTGACCAGAATTTGGTGCGGACCCAATCCCGCTAGGATTTTGCCTTGTCCAGTCGACAGAGCTGTGGGCAGACCATCCACTCACCTACATCTCTCCCACTCCCATTCCATGGCAACAACTTACGTTTGCACAGTTCCCAGGTTACCCTGGGAATTCTGACCTTGACACCCTTAAAAGACCTCAACCGAGGACTCATGAGCATAAGTCCATTTAAGGTCTGTTGAAAGACCCCATGCCTTGCTTGGTCTAAGATAATCGATCCTGGCAGGGCCAATTACCTTGTCTGGAGGCAGAATGGCTCCTTTCGGAGCAATCAACTCCAAAAAGATACATTTTTCTTTCGCCCTGATGGTTCTTAGGGGACCTCAATTGAAGTAGATGTAGGCTGTTTCCCGAATGAGGTTGAATGGGACTGGGCATCTGGTGTATCCTCGCAGGCATTGATGGTCCTGGGATTTGGGCTGGGGTCTCTAGCCAGGGGCTAGATGTTGGCAACCTGCCCGGCAGCAGTGGGAAGCCGACTGAGGTGGACAATTAGGCGATTAACTGCAATCTTCCACCGACATTGCAATTTGCCCAGTGTCGTATAGGCCCCACGTTGAGCTGGAATTTATATTTCTGCCGCTGTAATTAGCGGCGGATGAAAACAATGGCGGTCTGCCCACGCGGACTGCACGTCATGAAGTCGCCGTGATATTCAGTGCAGGGGCTCATTTAAATGGGCAGAATGTGGTGTTGCCTAACCCCTTGTCACCGCCTTTGTGGTGAATCCCTCCCCATGTAGCGTCCCTCCCGCATCGCCACACGCAAGTGCCAAAGAGGACTTGGTATAGAGGACTCACCTTGGAGAGCAAAGGAGGTCATTGACCCTCTCGCGACACTGGGTCCAGGTCCGGAGGGGGTTACCCCACGGCTGCTGACCTCCTCTGTGATCTCCATCCAGGTTTTCTTGGTCAGGTGGGCAGATCTCCTCTTGCCATCCCTTGGAAAGAGGACCTTCCACCTTTCCCTTGTAGCCTGGAGGAGAATCTCCAAGGAGGCATTGCTAAACCATGGGGCTACTCAGTGTCTTGCCTCAGACAGGGTCCCAGTTTGCTTCTGCTCCTTCCCAAAGGTAGGCAGTCCCAATGCAGGGGGGTCCAGGAGTTGCAGTCCCAGCAAGCAGCTACAACAGTGATTTGGGTGGGGGGGGGGGGGGGGGGGGGGTGTATCCAGGAGTTGTAAATACCATCCAGCAGCACTCCAGGTTCACTGCCTCATAGAAAGTCAGCAATACAAGCAGGGCTGGTAGTGTTTTAAATATGGCTCCAGCATCTGCGCTGCAATCATCTGATGCGGCAATCGGAACCTCGATGCCCACCCCCGTCATGCAATTGGACGGGCTCCACACCTCGGTTATGTTAATTGGATGGCCAACGTTTGATCGCAGTCGATTGACTGCACATGTGACATGCGGCAACAGCATCCACTTCCAGCTCCGCCACTGGGACTTACGGCGGGCTCACAAAAATTCAGTCCTTGGCTTCAGGTGAGCTGTGTTTGTTACCCAATGCCAGCACTCAAGTTCCAAGATTCTAGCATATTAACAGCAGTGGCTCACTAAATTGGTTCCTGGAATGAGAGAGTTATCCTATGATGAGAGGCTGAGTAAATTGGGTCTATACTCTCTGGACTTTAGCAGTATGACAGGTGATCTCATTGAAACATACAAGATTCTGAAGGGGCACTGAGACGTTGTTTTACCCTGGCTGGGGAATTTAGAACACGGGGGCACAGTCTCAGGATAAAGGGGGAGGCGATCATTTAAGACTGAGATGAGGGTAGTGAATCTTTGGAATTGTCTGTCCCAGAAGGTTGTGGACGCTCCAGCGTTGAATATACTCAAGACTGAGGTAGATAGATTTTTGACCTCTCAGGGAATCAAGGGAAGTGGGAAGCGGCATGAAAGTGAAATTGAGATAGAAAATCAACCATGATCTTGTTGAATGTTGAAGCAGGCTTGAGGGATGAATGGTCTACTCCTGCTCCGATTTCTTATATTATTTCCTGCTGTGTTTATTGGTTGATTACAGACAGGTAGCCCTTCATCCACTTTCAATTCAAAGTAGAAATCATCTCTCTAGTATTGGAAAAGAGACTGAAAAGATTGTAAAAGGATGTGAGGAACCATCAGAATTGGCCTCTCAGAGAATGATGAGGATTATAAAACAGCCCTCGAATAGGTCGAAGATCAAGTATGAAATAAGTTGAGGGCACATGTTGGCAAAAGGACATTTATGTGGGCAGCTAACTTGTGTGCATTTAAAATTGATGAAGGTATTCAGTAATTAAATGAGGAAAACAGAAATCAGATGAAGAGGACAGATTGAGAGAACGTCTGGCTGATGTCGTTCTGACTTTGGAGAGTTTGCAATTGGCGGCAAAACCTGCTACACAGGGACTACAGAGTCAGAAAATATTACAAGAGAGATAGACATATGGAGTAAAATGGGACAAAAACAGGAAACGCTGGAAACACTCAACAGGTCTGGCAGCATCTGTGAAGAGGGCAACGTTTCAGGTCTGTGTGACCTTTCATTAATGCGAAACTGAAGTCATAACTCAGTGACTGTAGAGCAGTTTTGTGGGAGGCCTGTAAATTTGATTTATCACACACAGGGTAACCTTAAGATTTATGAGTTGTGGGGCAAATGTGGATGGTAAGGAGTGTCGGTGGCTGTGGCCACATGAGGAGCAATGGAAGATAGACAAGAAATAGATCTGGAATCAAACAGTGCGATTCATGAACCACCATGGGATACTCTGGAGGAAAACAGGAAAAATGAAAATGATTGTCATTTTAGAGATTACGGAGTTTGCAATAAGCAAGAATTACTGAGGCCCGTCGTGTGATTAGTATTTCTCAGGAGGAGAGGCTATCAACTTCTTCTGAAACAGAAATTTTAGCTTGGGAATTGAGAGAGGAGGTGATGACGTCATCGAAGTATCCAATTGGCTTAGTGGTTCTGTTGCAGCTCACCAGGAATTAAACAAGGTAGATCAGAAAAGGGTAGTTATGGACAGCATGCTGACATATGATTAATATCTCCCAGACCCAAGTATTCATGCCTCTGGCACCCATTTACTGGACATTAAACTTGATATCCTTTTTTTGTCGTGCTGTTTGGTGCGGTGTTGCAGTCCGCTTTTCGGGCAATGACCCTGAGCTCCAAGCACCCATTGAAGCAGGTGGACTGTGGCGGGACAGAACCTTACTGACCGGGGGCTGCCCGGTTCGAGGCGGGCGGTAGCTGTCCAATGAGACACGATGACCTCTCCCACCGCCAAAGGCAACCCGTGGTGCCCAATCTCTACGTCAATTGAGCTGGACTTATAACCCGTAACTGCTGCCTTCCATGTTGTTTCGGTCGCTGTGAGGCAACTATGGAGTGACTTCTCCATGGCGCATGCCTGGGCAAATGTATGGAGGTTGTGAGTTGCCCAAGCGTCAAAACCCCCCTCTCGGCCTTTCTGGTGGGGTCCAAAGGAGTGCAGAGCACGATGTTTGGCACCGTTATGGCTGCAGGAACTGCCGGAAACATGCCAAAGGTGACACATGACCGCCTACGGGGTTCCGCTCCGGATTTTCTGTTACGGTTTACTCCCTTAGCCTTGGACTCTTCCGAGACGCCCACAAGGCAGTGGGGTTGTTAGGGCCCCTGCTCAGGGATAGGTGGATGCCGGTGGGAGGAGGGTGTGCGAGGGGGAGGAGTGAAGGGAAGGGGGTGCGAGGGGGAGCTGAGAAGGGGGCTGCAGAGGGGGTAGGGGAGGGGGTGCAGGGGAAATGGGTGCGAGGGGAAGATGGTGCGAGGGGGGAGCTGGGAAGGGGGTGCGAGGGGGAGAGGGGGGAGGGGTGGGGGAAGGGGGTGCGGGGGGGTGAGCTGGGAGGGGGTTGCTGGGAAGGGGAAGCGGGTGCAAGTAATAAAACATTTCATCAGTTCCCACCATCGACGCTGGGAAAGCTCATCCCCGTCCTCCGGGAGGTGGGCGACAGCCTTGGGCGCCAGTACCAGCAGGAATTCGCCGACACTGCGCTGCAGATGTGCTATGAGCTGCCTGCTTACTATGTAAGATAAAAAGTGTAATGCGGCCCCCAGGCGAAAAGGATGGACAACCGTGGTTTAACTCCTCCTCAATAGCACTAGCAAATCATCCCATGTTCAAGGTTCAAATGAAGAGAACTAATATTTATATAATAAAAGCAAAATATTGCAGATGTCAGAAATCTGATCCGGCCTACGTGTCACTCCAGACCCACAGTAATGAGGTTGACTCTTAACTGCCCTCTGGAATGACCTAGCAAGCCACTCAGTTGTCAAGAGCAATCAGAAATGGGCAACAAATGCTGGTCCTGTCAGTGATCCCCATATCCTGTTGTGTCCTCTCCGGTGTTAACTGCTGTTATTTCTTTTCCCCTTCCGATCTTTTTTGCTCTCTCTTTTAGTGTCTGTTCCCTCTATCAGTCCACAATCCCTGGTGATGGTGTGTCAGTGAATCAGAAGCCCAGATGGATATATGTGTCTCCTCTCCCATCCCATCTTGTAACAGCCTAACTTCACAGCAGCCACAGAGAGGAGAGGAGCTATAAAAACAAGGGTGACCGCGGTGACTGCAACAATTACCGTGGAATCTCCCTGCTCAGCATAGTGGGGAAAGTCTTCGCTCGAGTCACTTTAAACAGGCTCCAGAAGCTGGCCGAGCGTGTCTACCCTGAGGCACGGTGTGGCTTTCGAGCAGAAAGATCGACCATTGACATGCTGTTCTCCCTTCGTCAGCTACAGGAAAAATGCCGCGAACAACAGATGCCCCTCTACGTTGCTTTCATTGATCTCACCAAAGCCTTTGACCTCGTCAGCAGACGTGGTCTCTTCAGACTACTAGGAACAATCGGATGTCCACCAAAGCTACTAAGTATCATCACCTCATTCCATGTCAATATGAAAGGCACAATTCAGCATAGAGAGTGTGGAAAAATAGCGCACTGACACGGAACACAAAGTCCGAGTGTGTCAAGCCTGTGTCCTCAGTACCTTGCTCTATGGCAGCGAGGCCTGGATAATGTATGTCAGCTAAGACCGACGTCTCAATTCATTCCATCTTCGCTGCCTCCGGAGAATCCTTGGCATCAGGTGGCAGGACCGCATCTCCAACACAAAAGTCCTCGAGGCGGCCAACATCTCCAGCTTGTACACCCTACTGAGTCAGCGGCGCTTGAGATGGCTTGGCCATTGAGCTGCATGGAAGATGGCAGGATCCCCAAGGACGCATTGTACAGTGAGCTCGCCACTGGTATCAGACCCACCGGCCGTCCATGTCTCCGCTTTAAAGACAAAGAACAAAGAACAGTACAGAACAGGAACAGGCTACTCGGCCCTCCAAGCCTGCGCCGATTTTGATGCCTGCCTAAACTAAAACCTTCTGCACTTCCGGGTTCCATATCCCTCTATTCCCATCCTATTCATGTATTTGTCAAGACGCCTCTGAAACGTCTCTATGGTACCTGCTTCCACCACCTCCCCGGCAACAAGTTCCAGGCATTCACCACCCTCTGTGTAAAGAACTTGCCTACCACATCCCCTCTAAACTTTGCCCCTCTCACCTTAAGCATATGTCCCCTAGTAACTGACGCTTCCACCCTGGGAAAAAGCTTCTGACTATCCACTCTGTCCATGCCGCTTATAACTTTGTAAACCTCTATCATGTCGCCCCTCCACCTCCGTCGTTCCAGTGAAAACAATCCAAGTTTATTCAACCTCTCCTCATAGCTAATGCCCTCCAGACCAGGCAGCATCCTGGTAAACCTCTTCTGTACCCTCTCCAAAGCCTCCACATCCTTCTGGTAGTGTGGCGACCAGAATTGCACGCAATATTCTAAGTGTGGCCTAACTAAAGTTCTGCACAGCTGCAGCATGACTTGTCAATTTTTATACTCTATGCCCCGACCGATGAAGGCAAGCATGCCGTATACCTTCTTGACTACCTTATCCACCTGCGTTGCCACTTTCAGTGACCTGTGGACCTGTACGTCCAGATCTCTCTGCCTGTCAATACTCCTAAGGGTTCTGCCATTTACTGTATACTTCACACCTGCATTAGACCTTCCAAAATGCATTACCTCACATTTGTCCGGATTAAACTCCATCTGCCATTTCTCCGCCCAAGTCTCCAACCGATCTATATCCTGCTGTATCCTCTGACAATCCTCATCACTGTCTGCAACTCCACCAACCTTTGTGTCGTCCACAAACTTACTAATCAGACCAGCTACATTTTCCTCCAAATCATTTATATATACTACAAACAGCAAAGGTCCCAGCACTGATCCCTGCAGAACACCACTAGTCACATCCCTCCATTCAGAAAAGCACCCTTCCACTGCTACCCTCTGTCTTCTATGACCGAGCCAGTTCTGTATCCATCTTGCCAGCTCCCCTCTGATCCCATGTGACTTCACCTTTTGTATCAGTCTGCCATGAGGGACCTTGTCAAAGGCTTTACTGAAGTCCATATAGACAACATCCACTGCCCTTCCTTCATCAATCATCTTCGTCACTTCCTCAAAAAGCTCAATCAAATTAGTGAGACACGACCTCCCCTTCACAAAACCATGCTGCCTCTCGCTAATAAGTCCATTTGTTTCCAAATGGGAGTAAATCCTGTCCCGAAGAATCCTCTCTAATAATTTCCCTACCACTGACGTAAGGCTCACCGGCCTATAATTTCCTGGATTATCCTTGCTACCCTTCTTAAACAAAGGAACAACATTGGCTATTCTCCAGTCCTCTGGGACATCACCTGTCGCCAATGAGGATGCAAAGATTTCTGTCAAGGCCCCAGCAATTTCTTCCCTTGCCTCCCTCAGTATTCTGGGGTAGATCCCATCAGGCCCTGGGGACTTATCTACCTTAATGCTTTGCAAGACACCCAACACCTCCTCCTTTTTGATAATGAGATAACTGAGACTATCTACACTCCCTTCCTTCGGCTCATCATCCACCAAGTCCTTCTCCTTGGTGAATACTGATGCAAAGTACTCATTTAGTACCTCGCCCATTTCCTCTGGCTCCACACATAGATTCCCTTCTCTGTCCTTGAGTGGGCCAACCCTTTCCCTGGTTACCCTCTTGCTCTTTATATACGTATAAAAAGCCTTGGGATTTTCCTTAATCCTGTTTGCCAATGACTTCTCATAACCCCTTTTAGCCCTCCTGACTCCTTGCTTAAGTTCCTTCCTACTGTCTTTATATTCCTCAAGGGATTCGTCTGTTCCCAGCCTTCCAACCCTTACGAATGCTTCCTTTTTATTTTTGACGAGGCTCACAATATCCCGTGTTATCCAAGGTTCCCGAAACTTGCCAAACTTATCCTTCTTCCTCACAGGAACATGCTGGTCCTGGATTCTAATCAACTGACGTTTGAAAGACTCCCACATGTCAGATGTTGATTTACCCTCAAACAGCCGCCCCCAATCTAAATTCTTCAGTTCCTGCCTAATATTGTTATAATTAGCCTTCCCCCAATTTAGCACCTTCACCCGAGGACTACTCTTATCCTTATCCACAAGTACCTTAAAACGTATGGAATTATGGTCACAAGACATCTGCAAACGTGACATGAAGTCCTGTGACATTGATCACAAGTCGTGGGAGTCAGTTGCTAGCGATCGCCAGAGCTGGCGGGCAGCCATAAAGGCGGGGCTAAAGTGTGGCGAGTCGAAGAGACTTAGCAGTTGGCAGGAAAAAAGACAGAAGCGCAAGGGGAGAGCCAACTGTGTAACAGCCCTGACAACCAACGTTATCTGCAGCACCTGTGGAAGAGTCTGTCACTCTAGTATTGGCGTTTATAGCCACTCCAGGCGCCGTTCCACAAACCACTGACCACCTCCAGGTGCTTACCCATTGTCTCTCGAGACAAGGAGGCCAAAGAAGAAGAAGAAACTTGATATCATGCATGTCTTGGGTATGGACCAAATTAATGACATCTGTCAATGTGAACAAATCAGACAAGGACAGCAAGGACGGCCACACGCATTTGCAAGTAGACTGTATGATTTGTTTGAATTGAGGACAAGGAAACAAAAGAAAAATACTGTGGATGCTGGAAATCTGAAACGAAAACAGAAAGTGATGGAAATACTCAGCAGGCCGGGCAGTATGCTACCTTTCCTGCTGAGTATTTCCAGCATTTTCAGCTTTTGTGGCCGAGGACAAGGAGCCCTGACAATAGACTCTGAAGTCTTCAAATAGGTCTACTTGTGTAATGAAGCAGGGTTAATTAACAATGTCATAGTAAAAGACCCACTAGGAAACAGTGATCATAATACCATTGGATTCCATGTTAAGTTTGAAAGTGACATGCTCCAATCACAAACAAGAATCTTAAATTTTTAAACAAAGCCAATTACGTAGGTATGAGGGGAGAACCGGCTAAGGTAAATTGGGTAAATAGACTAATAGGTATGGCAGTAAGTGAACAGTGGGAAACCTTCAAATAAATAATTCAAAATGTTCAACAAAAATACATTCCTTTGAAAAATAAAAACTCAGCCAGAAAGACCCATCCATGGATCACTCAGAAAGTTAAGGAAAATAATAGATTAAAAGAAAAGGCTTACAATGTTGCAAAAAAAAGACTACCAAGTATGATTTAAGGAATGCCATAACCACATGAACTAGGTAGTGGCTGGCCTACCCAACTGTGTAGTATTTCTAGATGATTTGCTGGTTTGGTATTTCTCTGACCACACTACCTTGACCCTTTTCTGCAGGAAGTGGGGCAGCTGTAGTGCTGAAATTTGGAACAAATGTGCAGTAAAACCCGCACATCCCCAGAAAACACATGATTTCCCTTTTTGTCGTGGGGACGGGAAAATCAACCAGTGCTTGTACTTTTGCTGCCCTGGGCAGTACTCGCCCCTGACCAACAACATTCCCGAGGTAGGTCACTTGAGCTTTAGCAAACTCGCTTTTTGCGAGATTTATTACTAGGTTAGCTGACTGTAACTCTTGGAAAAGGGCATCTAATTGGGCTAAGTGGCCTCCCAGATCTCACTGTATACCAGCAAATCATTCTAGAAATACTACACAGTTGGGTAGGCCAGCCACTACCTAGTCCATGTGGTTATGGCATTCCTTAAATCAAAGGGCATCACTCAGCACTGGAATAGACCATCTGGGGTGACAAAAGCTGATATCTCCTTGGCTCGGGGTGTTAAGGGAACCTGCCAACATCATTTTACCAAGTCTATTTTTGTTATGTAGGTGGCATTCCCTACCCTATCAATACAGTCTTCCAGGTGGGGAATGGGATAAGAATCAGCTCTGGTCACTGCATTAACCTTCCTGTATTCAATGCAGAGCCAGGTAGAGCCATCGGGCTTGGGCACTAGCACAACTGGGGAACTACAACTGCTCTGACTGGGCTCAATCAGGTTGTTTTCTAGCAGGTACTGTATTTTTTCCTGAACCTGGGTCGGTTTCTGGGGACGCATGCGTTAGGAGTTCTGTTTAATGGGAGAGGTCTCTCCTATCTCCACATCATGTAGGGTTAAGGTTGTGCACCGTGGTGTGGCCTTGAAGACTTCTTTACAGGTGGTGAGCAGCCTTGCACGGGCTTCTCTTTGTCCCGCCTTTAAATAGGAGAGCATGGTGTCTAGGTTATTCAACACTTCATTGTTGGCTAACTGGGTAGGACAGGGTTCAATTTGCAATTTGGGAATCCCCCAGGCCTTCCTGTAGCTCGGCCTCATTTCTTGTTCATCCCTTTCCTTCCTGACTGTCTGACAGACCTGTGCTTGTTTGTCCCCTTCCCGGCTGTGATCTTGTTTTAACATGTTCATGTGGCAAAACCTTTGTTTTTTCCTTCGGTCTGGGGTGTCAATCAAATAATTTACCTGGTTAATCCTTTTTTGCCACCTGGTATGGGCTGCTGAGATGGGCTTTCGGGGTTCACCCTGAATTGGGAGTAATACATGGTCTCCAGGTGAAATGTTCTGACTTTGGCATGTTTGTCTGCTTGCCTTTTCGCAGCTGCCTGGGAGGCCTTTGGGTGCTACTGAGCCATTGCGCAGGCTCTCGTGAGCCACTCCCGGAATGTGGAGATATAGTCTAATACATGTCATGGGACTTTTTTGTCTCTAAGAGGGTCTGTGTACCTTTGAGGTAGAGAGAAGCTTTTAGATTCTCTGGGCACAGTGTGCCAGCAGCAAGCCTGTTTCCTAGGCAACAGCAAGTGAGATGAGGTCATATGTTGTATTGTATCAGTTGTCTGTGTGTAAAAAAACTGGCTAGAACCAGTTTGATCTGGAGACCAGCGAAGTGTGCTCCACTGAAGGAAGAATTTTGTCTCTCAGCAGAAAATCTACATTGGTCTACAGGCTGTGTTTCACCTGGAGAGGGAACAAAACCCCAGAAAGGAAATCTTTGTATTGTTGGAGATAGCAAATTCCTTTTTACTTCCAAACTCTAAGAAGTCTTTGCCTCAGTCTTGACTTTCTGTTGTCTTTTTGTGTTTATGATAGTTCTGGAATTCTCAGTGAAGTCTCTACTGAAAGACTACCAATTTTAAAATCCAAATAGACCTGTTGCTATACTGCTTCTTGAAAGAACTGTGTGATGCCTGCTATAGCCAAAGTGCTTTGAACGCCTATCCATTATCGACTGTTTGTCAAATTCGCCTGGAGACGTAGAGTGACATCTGAATATTTGGCTCTGGGACACCTCACTGAACTGGGAATGTAACCTACAAAGACTTACAATCCAGTTATTTTTATTATTCCTAAGAAACAGCTGTAATTTAAAACATAATTTTTAAAACTGGTTAACCATTGTTTTTTAAATATATGTGTATGTGCATGTAGGTTAGGAGGAATAAGAAGTTATAAGGTCTTTAGGCATAGGTTTATCTCAATATTGTTTAAGATTTAGTTTATTCGTAAATAGTTAATTTGTTGTTGTTTAAAGATGCCTGGTTTAGTTTGTATTTTATTCTGGGAGGTTAATAAAGTGTTTAATTTGGCTAGTTTCTGGTAATAATATGCTATGACCTGTGGAGTAATGGGACTGAATTGACAGTGCATTGCTCCCGCCTCGGTCATAACACATGGAAGGCTCATCCCTGTGCCCCGAAACCTTCTTCTTAATTAGTGTAAGAGGACCTCTCACCTTGTGCCCATAAACTAATTCAAAGCGATTAAAGCCGGTGGACACATTGGGTGAGTCCCTGCTGGCAAACAGAAGGAATCCCAGCCCTTTGTCCCAGTCATGGGGATACTCATAGCAGCATGCCCTGATCATTGTCTTTAGGGTCTGGTGGTACTTTTCTAAAGCCCCTTGGGACTGTGGGTGGTAGGCTGAGGTTATATCCAGATTGCCCATGACTTTTTGAAAGATCCCAGACATGAAATTAGTGCCCTGATCTGTCTGGATCATGGCACGCAGCCCATATTGGGTAAAGAATTGGATTAGCCCCTCCACAACTATCTTTGCAGAGATAGTTCTTGGGCGAATGGCCTTTGGGAATTGGGTAGCTATAGCCATACTAGTGAGAAGATACAGGTAGTCCCCTTTTGTTTTTTGCAGGGGTCCCACACAATCCACCAGCACTCTGCTGAAGGGTTCCCCTAAAGCTGTTATGGGAATTAGGGGTGCAGGTTTTATTGCAGGTTGGGACTTCCCACATCCTGGCACGTGTGGCAAGTTTTACAGAACTCCACCATATTGTTGTGAAGTTTTGGCCAGTCAAAATGCTGTCTTACGCGGGCTTGGGTCTTTCATACCCCGACATGTCCAGCCATGGGAAGCACGTGAGCCATTCTTAATATTTCTTTAGGGACCTCGGGGGCACCACTACCTGATGAACCACTGCCCACTCTTTGTCTGCAGGTCTGTGAGGAGGTCTCCACTTCCTCATCAGAACCCCATTCTTTAAATAGTAGCACTCAGGGACTTCCTCTGCTTCAATTTCAGTTTGGGCAGTCTGTGCTGCCTACTAATATTGGGTTGACTTGTTGAGCCTCAACTAGGGAAGACCTATCTAACCCATCCTTTGGGTCCTCTAAGTTCCCAAGGAAGGTTTCAGACAACCAGACAGTAGGGCCATTTGTCTGCAGTGCCAGTTCAGTCTCCTCTTGTTTGGCCATGGACCGAGTTACCACACAGTCAGTGAAAATGCCAGGGGCCTTCTCCTGCAGCTGTTCTGTCTCCCTGACCTCTACTAAGACAAAAACCTTCGCTGGAAGGTACAGAAATGGGGGAAGGAAAAGAAATCTGACAGTAGTCTCACCCTTGACTACTGGGGAAGCTACCACCTTCGCGCTTGCCAGATCATTACCCAGGAGCAGGTCGACCATGTCCAGAGGTAAACTAGGGACAATCCCCACTGTTACTGGTCCTGAAACTAGGTCACACTTCAGGGGCACCCGATATAAAGGTATGGGCAAACACTGCCCTCTGATACCATTCACTAACATCCGAGCATACACTGCACTCTCTGGGGGAAAGGTCATGCCTTTACCCAGCAGAAGGGATTGGGTGGCCCCTGTATCCCTGAGTATGACTATGGGTTTGCTTGCCCCACTTGAGGGGTATGGGGTTACACTCCCTTGGGATACAAATCCCTGATAACCTTCAGGGATTTTGGTACATTTTCTCACACACACAGCAGTAGGTTTACTGGGCCTTACTGCTGCAGTTAATGCTGCAGCCTGCTCTGCTGTGTTTTCCATCAGGGCGCCATCTCCTGCCCTTAATCAGGTGTGCCCTGATTAATCCTGCAGGTTTTCCCTGTAATTGCCAGCAGTCAGCTCGGCAGTGACCTGCCTTATTACAGTGGAAAAACTCCTCATCTCAGCACCATCTTTTTTGGCTTGAGGAGGGCCCCCTATGTGTCCAGCTTTCCTTTCTCGCCCAGGGTTGTTCGGGCTCCTAACACCCTCCCACCTTTTATCTTTGTCGGGGGTTGGTGGGGGTGACTAGTGAAGGGGTTCCCTTGGGGTACGGACTTATGTATGAGAGTAAATTCATCAACCAGAACAGTGGCCTGCCTGGCTCTTTGAACCTTTTGTTCCTGTACATGAATTTTAATAGAAAGGGGAAGCGAGTTTTTAAATTCCTTGAGAAGAATCACCTCTCTGAGGTTCTCATATGTGGGCTGTACCTTAAGGGCCCGTATCCACTGGTCAAAAGCAAACTGTTTAACTCTTTCAAACTCAAAGTAAGTTTGTTCAGGCTCCTTCCGGAGGGTTCGGAATTTCTAGCGGTACGTTTCCAGTACTAGCTCATATGCCCTGAGGATAGCATTTTTAGTCAATTCATAATCTCATGAACTTTCATTTGGTAACAGGGAATAAACCTCATGGGCTTTTCCTGTTTGCTTGCTTTGTAACAACAGGGTCCAGCTCTCGGCCGGCCATTTCAACTGTCTTGCAAGCTTTTTAAAAGTGATGAAAAATGCTTCCACATCCCCCTCATTGAACTTTGGAATCAACTGGAAGAACCTTAAGAGCTCAGCACATGGCCCAGAGCTAGGGGTAGCTTCCTCGCTGGCCTTGCTTTCACTGGGGTTACGGTGTCGCCTCCTAGCTAATTCAAGCCGCCTTAGCTCTCTTTCCTCCTCCTCCTTCTGGAACATTCTCTCTTTTACCCTCTCGTCCAATTTGAATTTCCTCTGTTCTGATTGCATTTTAGCTAACGTTACCCCGTCTGTGTCTGACTCCAACCCTGTTTCTGAATCTTCAGGTTCAAGTGAAAAATAGTTGGCCACAAGTCTTAGGATTTCAGATTTCTTAACTTTTGTATGGAAAGTAATGTGAAACTGCCCAGCTAGGGCCTTTAACTTATCCTAAGTTACTTCACCCTGGCTTGGGAAGGTACTGGCTTCAGATGCTTACATGTTAGTATTCTAGCAGGAAGAAAACCATAAGAAACCCTATATTGAAAGCTTAACATTTTTTTGATAGGGATCATTTTGGTTTCCCACTTCCAATTTCTCGTTTGCCTTTGGGTTACAATCCCAGATGGGAGCTCCCAAATTTCTGTTTCAGCCAGGTGAGGAGGGGAGTCTTAGGCTCCCCTCTTGCCCCCTCTCTTGTTTGACCACAACAGAATTTATTCCTTTTTTTAAAAAAAACACCGGTTATGCTTACCACCTGAGTGAGTGTTTTACCTCACTCCTCTAATGTGATTGCAAAGATCCAATTGGACAGGTTTTCTTGAGTTTAAACAAGAAAGAGGTAAGTTTATTATACTTAACACTCTAACCTGATTTAAAATACTAAGAATACACTACACATTCACACAGACATTCACACGAGAGTCACATACACACAAATACATTACAGCGGGAAACAGATTTGGTTGTTGGATAGAAGTCCAGAATAAATGGAACCTAAATAGAGACCATAATTCCAGTAGTCCTTGGCCGAAGCTGTAGTCCTGAAGTCTTCGCTGGTCCAAGTACACTGTGGTTGGCTTGCTTTCCTCAGGGCTCCTGAAGGCAGAATTGGTTGTTGATTCTCTTTCTCTGGTTGGTGGCTGTCATGGTCTATAGATTGGAGAGGGTCCCCCAGTCACAGCTGGTTCTTCTCTTAATATTTTCTGGGGAGAGAGCAAAAAGGAGAGAGAGAACGAGAGACACAGGGGGAGCAGTTGCTGTCTTCACTGCCATACCCTCAGTTACTGCCTGTCTGCTGTCTGTGTCACAGAACTTTAGTTTTTTCAGAGATGAACCGGCAGTCACATGCTTCTATCAATCTGCTTTGTTTTTAATGAGTTTTTTTTCTGGAATCTTCGAATGAACTTCAAGGTGCTACATGCCCCAGAGTGTCCATCCACACTTGGAGGGGGTTGGCTCTTTCAAAGTCAATGGGTGGGAATGGCCTTGATGGCTGTGCTAATAAAGCCATTCTGGGTAATTCAATCACTTAGAGCAAATCATTGTCCAGGCTAAGCTTCTGTTAGACTTTTTGTCTCCAGTCCAGTCTCCTGCTATTTCAAATATAAATTGCAGTGGCCATATTGGCCGCTAGTTTTTAAAAAAAGTAACTTGTAGGATTTTTCCATTAAAAATCTAATGTAAGTTTCCAACCGATGAAATGAATATGTCTCATTTGGCATATAGGATTTTCCTAACAGAAGTCTTAACAATGCACTTAGAAAAACACAGTATGATTAGAATAAGTCATGGTTTTTTTTGTAGATGTAACTAGTAGGGTAGCTAAAGGGGAGCCAGTAGTTATAGAATACCCGGATTTCCAAAAGGCGTTCGCTAAAGTGCCATACAAAAGGTTAATTGGCAAAATAAGGGCTCATGGATTTGGAGTAATATATTACCATGGATAGATGTTTGGTTAACAGACAGAAAGCAATGAGTGGGCATAAACAGGGCATTTTCAATTTGGCAGGCAGTAAATAGTGGAGTGCCACAAGGAACAGTTCTGGGGCCTCAGCTATTTACAATCCATATTAATGACTTAGATGAAGAGACAGCGAGTAATGTATCAAAGTTTGCTGATGATACAAAGATAGGTGTTAAGGTAAGCTGTGGAGAGGACACAGAGAGGCTGCAAAGAGATATAAACAGGTTAAGTGAGTGGTTAACAAGATGGCAGATGGAGTATAATGTAGGGAAGTGTGAAGTTATGCACTTTGGTTGTAAAAATAGAAAAGCAGAATATTTTTTAAAAGGTGTGAAACTTTGTAATTGTCGATGTTCAAAGGGTGTGCTTGTACAGGGAACGCAGAAAGTTAACACGCAAGTACACCAAGCAATTAGGAAGGCAAAAGGCATGTTGGCCTTTATTGCAAGGGGATTGGAGTACAGGAATAAGGAAGTATTGCTACAGTTGTAGTGGGTTTTGGTGAGCCCACATCTGGAGTACTGTATGCCGTTTTGGTCTCTATATTTGAGAAAGGATATACTTGCATTGGAGATAGTGCAGCGAGGGTTCACTAGATTGGTCCCTGGGATGAGGGGGTTGTCCTATGATGAGAAACTAAGTAAATTGGGCCTATATTCTCTGGAGTTTAGAAGAATGAGAGGTGATCTCATTGAAACATATAAGATTCTAAAGGGGCTGATAGGGTTGACACTGAGAGATTATTTCCGCTGGTCGGGGAATCTAAAACATGGGGGTACAGTCTCAGGATAAGGGGCCGATCATTTAGGACTGTGATGAGCAGAAATTACTTCACTCAAAGGGCTGTGAGTCTTTGGAATGCTGTACGCCAGAGGGTTGCGGATGTTCCATTGATGAATACATTTAAGGCTGGGATAGACAGATTTATGGTCTCTCAGGGAATCAAGGGTATGGCGAGCCAGCGGGAAAGTGGAGTTGAATCCAAAGTTCAGTCATGATTGTTTTGAATGGTGGAGCAGGCTTGATGGGCCATATGGTCTACTCCTACTCCTATTTCTTGTGTTCTTGTGCTCTGACTCAATTATATGCACAAGTAAAGACCGGCTTTAGCACAAGTCTTTATTAATCCAGGGGATTGTTTTATTATGTTGGAGGCTGCATTCCAGGCCTGGGGACTCCTAAGAGACCATATCTGCAAGGTTTCACAAAACAAAAAGTATTGGCTTTGGAAGGGATGCTAGATTGGGGAGATAGGGGGAGGAATGTGGTCAACGATAGGCACAATGACAAGTGTTCCAACGTCAGAAAGTGTGCCATTATGCTACAGACTGCCAGAATAATGTAATGACACTCCTGCCCCATCCCAGCCCGAAACAATGAGGGAAATCAGACCAAGATTCTCCAAGAACTGGAAGGGGTCGAGCAGAAATCAGATACCTTCCTGACAACCCAACAGCTGACCAGACCAACCAGGCAGTGTCAGTGGTTACCCTCCTGGCAGCAATAAACTAAGCCAGAAATTAAATTGTTAAGTAATCCAATCACCATGCTTGTGTCTTGTCTAGATCCATGAGAGTAACCAACCAAGTGGGCACACCACAGTCACCATCAGAGGAACAAGAACCATTACAAAGAGAGGTCCAAACTACCATTGTGGTCATGATGAGGCTGATGTAGGGTAATTACTGAATGGATTATCAGTGCAGCTTGGGGTCACCTTCTGCCAACCATTATTGAGCCAGATTCACCCATGTTGGCCGAATACAACATCTCTGCCTGAGGTACAGGCACTCCATTGGTTTTGGAATGCTGAGCCATTCTGAACCCTGCATATGTATTGCCACTATTCCATCGTGAAAAAAAGGACTGTGTGGACCGGGATGAAAATAGAACGACACCAAGGACTGTGTTATCCCAGCTCAACAGTAGTTGGTGTGATTTCTCCTAATAACCTGGCCATTTAATCAGCGAGGCATACCCCGAGTGGGTGGAGAGGCAATGAATGTGTCCTCTTACGATGTGTCATAAATCATTCACCCTAAACCAAAGGGGTGGCTGTGTGAGTGTGGCAGCTCTATTTTTCCAATGTTCATGTACAGCATGAGACACTATATAGTTGCACTGGAGCACAAGACATAGAAGATCTGTCATATGTTAAGAAAAATTTTATAAAGGTTCAAGCACAACAAAACTATCACACAGTTGAATCCAATTGCAACAGGGCTGTGTTTTCAAATGGATTGCACAATGGACTGGTGGTTCAAGCTACTCATCAAGTCATGCACATGAGACTGTCCTGGTTATTGTTAATTTGAACAGTGTAGCCTTCTGCAAGGCTTTTGTGATATGCATTATGTTAACAGGGTACCAGCTGCATTGCCCCAGATATTAGATGGGTTCCACAGCCAGTCTGCAGGGAGACAATGGAAGGAAGAATGGAATGGGGGCCCAATTGCACACAACTAATGATCCAGATCTATCAATGATTGGGTGGCGAGGGGAGCTGCGGAAGGGACGACATTTGACAGCTTGGATATAGAAAATCAGTATCATCATCAGGAAAGACTGTTGGGAGAACTGAAGAAGTTACTAACCAAAATAGATGAGGGTAACATGGACCTGATTGAGGAGGCCTGAGGGTCTCTTGTCTTTCAATGAAATAGTCCAGGGAGTCCATGTAAGTCTGGACAAGGTTTATCAAGGGATTATTGTGTATCAGGCCTCTAAAGTGGTGGTATGCAGTATGTATCTGAACTATTAGCATGAAAGAGTAGTGGAAGGGGTGAGAGACATCGTTGAGGGAAAACTGTTCAGCTGGATAATGGATGGACTGTTGACTAAGTGATTACCTGGGGAAACTAACCTTTGCTTGCTAAGATGCTCTGTGAAGGTACATGCTGTTGAGGTACCGTTTAGTCAGAGTAAGGTCCATTAAATTTTTGGGCTATTGATTTAAGCTCCTGAGACTGGGCAACCAATCTGTCCTACTCCTATAATCCAATCAGTGGGATGGTTAGAAGGAACTGTTTTGACTGAATTCTATCAACCCCCACATTATTTGGTATTGGGTGAGCAGTGGGGAGCAGTGAACCTTCAACTTTGTGTTCACTGAGGTGATGCTTGGGCTTGTGAAACTCATTACATGCAGGACCAGCAGTCCTGTGTGCTTGGATAAATACTTCTGTACATTTTGTACACCACATGGAACATAGTGTCAGAAGTGAGTAGCCGGGATTTGAAAGGATTTTGATAGCTGTAAGATAGACAGAAGATGTGCAAAACAACTCTTGTCTTAAATGTTACACAGGACATCGACTGCTGGGTAAGCCATTACAGCTTCAAATTTTCCAGTGCCTTCTCCTATTGACATGAAGGGAAACTTGAGAGGAAATTGCCAATTCTTCCAGTCTCAATGGCAGAATTATGAGATTTCCACAGAGTTGAACAAGAAACCTGAACAGATAAGAATAGCAACTCTGTTATCATTGATGGGGAAGGGTTTTTACAAGTTGTATTCCGCCCTAGATCTCACTGAGGAGAAGTTTAGAGTTTAGTTTAGCTTAGTTTAGAGATACAGCACTGAAACAGGCCCTTCGGCCCACCGAGTCTGTGCCGACCATCAACCACCAATTTATACTAATCCTACACTAATTCCATATTCCTACCACATCCCCACCTGTCCCTATATTTTCCTACCACTTACCTATACTAGGGGAAATTTATAATGGCCAATTTACCTATCAACCTGCAAGTCTTTGGCATGTGGGAGGAAACCGGAGCACCCGGAGGAAACCCACGCAGACACAGGGAGAACTTGCAAACTCCACACAGGCAGTACCCAGAATTGAACCTGGGTTACTGGAGCTGTGAGGCTGTGGTGCTAACCACTGCACCACTGTGCCGCCCAAGTTAAGCAAGACTTGTGAGATTTTGGAGACCTTGAAGACCCATTTTGAACTATCTACTAATGTCATTTAAGAACGCTAGGAAGAGCTCTGGAACAGAGGGGGAATATTGATCAGTATGTGACTGCACTGAGACATCTTGCTGAGTCTTGTGAGCTTGGACAACTGAAGGATGATCTCATCAGAAATAGGATTGTCTTCAGAACAAGAGATCTGGCTGTGAGAGCACGTCCCCTGAGAGAAGAGAAGCTTACGCTCAAGAAATCTATTGTCCTGTGCAGAAGCTCTGAGGTTGCTAATCAACAGTTGAAGAGTATTGATGGGAGAACCACTATGCTGAGAGGAAATCCAAGTCTTCCAAGCAACAAGTCAATGATGAACAAGAAAACAACTTTCAGAAGGGTCAGCAGAAAAATCAAGGCCAGAGTACTGGATGTAAATACTGTGGGGAACACCACAAGAAGGAAAAGGAAGCATGTCCAACATGGGGAAAGCAGTGCTCTAACTGCAAGAAGCTGAACCACTTTGCACGCAAATGGTTTGCTAGAAAGAAGAAAAGCAAGCCTATAAAGATGATTGATAGAGAGATGTTGGATGATGATACTGGTGAATCACTCTACACTCTAGAACATGTTGGTGTCATCAAGTCTTGAGGTAGAAAGTGACTTGTGACTATTGGAATGATGTCTGCAGAAGGAGAGCATCAATCTGATGTGAGGTGTCAGATAGACACTGGTTCTACATGTAACATCATGAACTTCGCAGACTTATATGAAATTGCACAAGACGGTGACCCAAATATGGAGCCGTCGATGGTAAAGCTGAGGGTCTGTGATGGAACAATTCTCATCCAAGAGGACAAACCAAGTTAAGAGTCCAATGCAACAGGAAGAAAGTAGAAATTCAGTTCCAGATACTGGGCGCTAAGCAAATTCCCCTCACTCTGCTGAAACAAGTCAAAAGCATGGATTGATAACCCTCCAAATACTGGAACAGATTTGCAGTGTTTCACATGACACCAAGTCATTGACTGTTGAACAGATCCTGACAGATTACAAAGATGTTTTCATATGTCTTAGATGCCTTCCTGGTGAATATCATCTTGAAGTAGATGAAACTGTGAGGGCAACTCAACATCTTCTGAGGAGAGTTCCAACTGCTCTCAAGTCCAGCCTCAAAGACAAGATAGAGAAGCTTGAAAAAATAGGAGTATTCAAGAAAGTGACAACTCCTACAGACTGGATTAGTACATGGTAGCAGTGAAAAAAACCTGGAAAGTTGAGAATGTGTTTAGATCCAAAGGACTTCAGTAAAGCTGGGAAGAGATCTCACTACCCTATACGAACCATTGAAGAGGTTCTGCCTCAACTTGCCAAGGCAAAGACCTTTATTTACCACCCTAGATGCCAAGGATGGTTGCTGGCAAGTGAAGGTGGATGAAAGTAGCAGCTATCTACTTTCTGGACACCATTTGGGAGGTATAGATGGTGGCGCATGCCATTTGGCATTTCTACTGCTCCAGAAGAGTACCACTGCAGACAGCATGAGATGGTCAATGGTCTACCAGGAGTGGAAGCAATCATGGATGATCTTCTAGTCTACAGATGTGGAGATACAATGAAAGATGTCATCACAGACCATGATCAGAATCTCGTGAGACTGCTAGAGAGAGCTCGCCAAGGGAAACTGAAGCTGAAAGTTGCAGCTGAAAATGACTGAAGTCAGGTACATAGGGCATGTACTGACAGCTAAAGGACGTCACCCTGATCCTGATAAGGTGCAAGCTGTAGCAGAGATGCAGCAACCAACAAATATGAAGGCAGTTCAACAATTTTTTGCATTTGTGAGCTACCTAGCCAAGTTCTCGCCCAATCTGTCATAGAGTGTGAACCTCTATGCAAACCCACTGCAAAGAATGTTCAGTGGTATTGCAGCACAGAACAAGAAGCAACTTTCACTCACATCAAACAATTAGTGACGACAAAGCCAACGCTGACGTACTATGATGTCAACGAGGAAGTCACCCCGCAGTATGATGCCAGTGAAACAGTCACCCTCATGCAGCAAGGACAACATCCTGAGCATTAACACAAACTGAATGCTGCTATGCACAGATTGAGAAAGAGTGTCTGGCTATTGTCTTTGCTTGTGAGCATTTCAAGCAATACCTGTTTGGGAAAGAGAAAGTGATGGTAGAGTCTGACCACAAGCCAACTTCAAAGCATCTTTCTCAAACCACTTCTATCTGCTCCAAAGTGTTTGCAAAGGATGTTACTTAGTTTGCAGAGATATCACTTGGAAGTGAAGTACAAGTAAGGGAAGCAGACGTACATCACTGATATGCTGTTGGGAGCTGCGCTCTCTTTGAATGAAGTTGTTGATGCTAGTACAGAGTGTGAAATCTTCCAGATTCAACAAGAAGCAACAGAACAACATGCTCTGGAAGTCATCAACCCAGCAGAGACATTGAATCTGACAGACAATTGTCTTGCTTAGATTAAGCAAACTACAGTACGAGATGCAACTCTTCAAGTGTTCAGGAAGTCGTAAAGAAAGGATGGCCTGAAACTATCAAGGACATACAGAGACGAAGTGACCGACCAAGATGGTATCTTATACAAAGGAACTAGGGTCATTATCCCTAAAGATGATGAAAAAAAAGATGCTGAAGTGTGTTCACGCAAACCATCAAGGAATCGAGTCTATTCTGAGGAAGGCCAGCAAAGTGCTGTACTGGCCAAAGATGAGTGTGGGGACAAATCAAAAGTAAGCTAATCAGCTAACAAACTAACTGTGGAGTTGTGGAGCCAATTTATAAAAAATAACAAGCAGAAGCTAACAGGACAGCTGCAGATAGCTTAATAGTAGCCTATTGTTTAATAATCAGCCTAACAGTTCAAGGAGGGGGGAATGTGAAACTACTGAAATAAGATGCAAGAATAAAATGCTGGGACAAATGAACCAATCATGCACTGATAATAGAAGTCTGCAAACCACTCAGAAACAAAGGGGCTGGGGGGGATGGTGTTACTAGTTTTGTTTGAATAACTATAAGAAAGGCTTGCTGTAGTGAGCACGTTCTTTTGTTTTGTTCTTTTGCATGTTCTTTTGTTTTCCTTTTATATCTTTGCAATGTAACAACCATATACTGCAATTAAGTTTCTAAAAGTTATGGTTGGATTTCGTCTCTCTGTAACTGATGGGATCCAACAACTTGGCATAGTCGGCAGGATCACTGGAGGATAAAGACCGAAGCCCTGGACATCGGACATATATCGGCCCCCGGAGGTAAAGACTCCTCTTTACTTTAAAAAGTCCTCGGCCATTGTCTAGTTTTGGTACTCCACCACACGATCCCGAACTCTTCTGAGGCTCGAGACCCCATTTCTAGACGTCTAAATCGGCGGTGTTCGATGGTAATACACCAGCCCGGCTGAAAAGCTCCACGGCACCTGTATAAGAAGCCCCACGGCTCGAGACCCCCCTCCCCCACACAAAATTGGTACAATGACTGACGAAGGAAACTGACAGTTGCCAATCAACGTAAAAGGCGGGCAGGCCCCGCCAGACATTTCCGAAGATGTAATTCTACAGCAGTTAAAAGGATATGTAGAGCAACAGTTTAATTTGGCTAAAACCTGTACTGAAATTGAACAGAAATACGGTGCCTCCAAGGGACAGTGGTCCCTGGAAGATATAAAGAGAGTTTGGGGAAAAACGACCCGTTTAAAGGATAAAGAACGGACCCAATGGTCCTTAGCCGTAATGGGCCAGATCCGACAGCGTAATGAAATTATCCAACAAGCTCAACGCGACCGTGACCTGACTAATGCGAAGAACCAATTGAAGGCGGTCTGCGAACAATTAAGAAAGGAAAAGCTTAAATTAGAAAAATTAGACATTGAAAAACAATCTGAAAAGGAAAGGCTGGAGACTGAAATTAAAGAACTTAAAAAACAATTACAAGACGGACAGGCGACCCAACCGAAGGGACCGGGACCGCCCTGCGGACCCCGACGACCACAACCGTCTCGCCTGTACCCGAATCTGGAGTCGTTACTAAAAGAACTACGAAAAACACAACGGCGTGAAGCCGGTATAGAGGAAGCTGAGTTCTCCAGCGAAGAAAGTGATACTGATGATGAGTTTCCTTTTGCCCAGCTCACCCCCATTAAACAGAAACACGGTAAGATCAAGCAGGAAAAGACGACTACAGACGGTAACGAGGCGATCACATCTGAGCACAACACTTATTGGATGCATGTCCCGACGGATCCTGAGAAAATTGATAAATGGTCCAAAGAATTGCCTGACCCTAAAAAGGGGGTCAGAAGACGTGGGAACAGTTGGAACATCTGAAGGGAATTTACCACCTCCATCCATGGGACAGGGTACAGATTTTGACTGTGATGGTGCCCGGGTGAGCGGGGCGAAGGCTGAACAGAGAGGTCCAAGCTGCTTTGGGCGAGGACAAGCAACAACTAGATGCCGGATGGGCTGCGATTAGTCAGTGGCTGCGAGCGGTCTGTCCCGCAAAGACGGATTGGAATAAAATTACAGCCTGTCAGCAAAAAGGTACCGAAGAGGTGCGGGAGTATGAAGAGAGGTTTAGATCTGCTTGGCTGGAACACTCGGGGATAACGGACGTTGCCCCAGAGGATCTGGACGATACCCGTTTTGTGACCTTGAAGTCTGCCTTTATTGCGGGGCTAAAACCAGAATTATCCAAGATGCTGAAGGCAACCTTACCAGAGTGGGAAGGCACAGGAGTAACCTACGCGCAGTTGATTGATTGATGCAGTCAGCTGGACAGGGACATGGGAGCAAAGCTCCGAGCTCTTAAGGCGGGTTGGACGCCCAAAGGCCCTTATAGGGCGCAAGATTGGTGACCCGGGGCATGCCACTACTGCGGGAAGGAAGGCCATTGGGCTAAGATGTGTAGAGCGAAGGGACGGGGAAGAGGACAGCAAGGATACAATCTGGCACCAAGACCAGGTCCCTCCCCTGAGGACGATGACCTAGAAAAATTCAAACAGTTGTCACCCCAGCAACGGAAGGAGATACTGGCGTTACTTGGTGTGGCAAAAAACTAGCGGAGCCCTCCCTCGCCCTTTCGGTGCCCTTCCTGGCACTAATAGAACAACGAAGAGATGGATTGTATATAACCGCGAGGGTGGGCGATCAAGATACAGACTGCCGATTCAATACCGGGGCCGAATTAATGTGTCTACCTCAATGATACGGGAACTCTATACCGATGGATGGTAAAGTTAAAATCGCCCATGGGGCTGGGGGCAATGGGTTGGTGATCAGGAAAACTCAGCCCATACACATTGGTCTTGGTCCACACGAATTGATAACACCACTTTGGATAGGTCCGGTGGACCAGGCCCTTCTGGATATGGACGTTCTTACCCAGCTGAACTCCTCATTGCATTTTGAAGGCGGCCAGGTAACATGGTCCAGCAGAAGTCTGAAGAAGGAGGAGCTGAGGGAGCACCCAATATGGGCTCGGGATAAGAACGATTGTGAGCTACTTCAAATGGAACGTTTACAGGATCCGCTCCGCCCTGTACTAAACAATACCCCATTAGTCCAACATCTATTGCAGGAATCTTACCCGTAATTAGACAACTAGAGGAGCGAGGCATGCTGGTTAAAACACACAGTACCTCCAACAGCCCTGTGTGGTCAGTACGGAAACCAAACGGGACCTGGCGGCTTACTGTTGACTGTAGAAAGGCTAACCAGTGTATTGATCAAAAGGCTCCTCTGGTAGCTGACCCCTCTACGGTATTCAATGCCCTGAGGCCGGAACATGAATTGTTCTCTGTTATCGGCATGGCCAATGGATTTTGGTCGGTGCCACTGGCACCCGAGGTCCAACCGTGGTCGCCTTTACCGTTCAACAACAACAGTACACCTGGACTCGGCTGCCACAGGGTTTCCACAACAGCCCTACGGTATTTCATATGGCCCGACAAAACCATTTGAGGGAGTTACCTCCCATGCACTCCACGGTCATCCAGTACGTGGATGACATCCTGTTAGCCTCTGAAACGGAAGAACAACATGAACAAGATCTGCGTACCCTGCTGGACCACCTTCAACGGAGAGGACACAAGGCCAGTGTTGATAAAGCGCAAATAGCCCAAGAAGAGGTCGTGTACCTGGGACAAAAGATTTCAAAAGGAAAGAGGGAACTTACCCAGGACAGGACCTCAGCCATCCGGGCTGCCACACAGCCCACCACTATCCAGAAGATTAGGTCCTTTTTGGGTTTGTGTAACTTCAACAGAAATTGGATCGACTCCTACACACAACTGGCTCAACCGTTAAATGATCTCTTGAAAGGGAAGTGGGCCTTGAAGGAGGCAGTCACCCTCACGAAAGACCCGCAAGAGGCCTTCGAGAATTTAAAGAAGGCCTTGTGTTCGGCGCCACCCCTGGGAATCCCCGACAACGGGAAACCGTTTAGCCTGTTTGTACATGAAAAAGAGGGATACATGACCGCCATATGGACACAGGAGCATGGGGACCAACAGAGACCTATTGGATACTTTTTTTTAAATTCATTCATGGGTTGTGAGCGTCAGTGGCCAGGCCAGCATTTATTGCCCATCCCTAATTGCCCTTGAGAAGGTGGTGGTGAGTTGCCTTCTTGAACCGCTGCAGTCCATTTGGGGTAGGTACACCCACAGTGCTGTTAGGAAGGGAGTTCCAGGATTTTGACCCAGCGACAGTGAAGGAACGGCGATATAGTTAAGAGTCAGGATGGTGTGTGACTTGGAGGGGAACTTGCAGGTGGTGATGTTCCCATGCATTTTCTGCCCTTGTCCTTTCTAGTTGGTAGAGGTCGCGGGTTTGGAAGGTGCTGTCTAAGGAGCCTTGGTGCATTGCTGCAGTGCATCTTGTAGATGGTACACACTGCTGCCACTGTGCGTTGGTGTTGGAGGGAGTGAATGTTTGTAGATGGGGTTCCAATCAAGCGGGCTGCTTTGTCCTGGATGGTGTCGAGCTTCTTGAGTGTTGTTGGAGCTGCACCCATCCAGGCAAGTGGAGTGTATTCCATCACATTCCTGACTTGTGCCTTGTAGATGGTGGACAGGCTTTGGGGAGTCAGGAGGTGAGTTACTCGCCTCAGGAATCCTAGTCTCTGACCTGCTCTTGTAACCACGGTATTTATATGGCTACTCCAGTTCAGTTTCTGGTCAATGGTAGCCCCTAGGATGTTGATAGTGGGGGATTCAGTGATGGTAATGCCATTGAATGTCAAGGGGAGATGGTTAGATTCTCTCTTGTTGGAGATGGTCATTGCCTGGCACTTGTGTGGTGCAAATGTAACTTGCCACTTATCAGCCCAAGCCTGGATATTGTCCAGGTCTTGCTGCATTTCTACACGGACTGCTTCAGTATCTGAGGAGTCACGAATGGTGCTGAACATTGTGCAATCATCAGCCAACATCCCCACTTCTGACCTTATGATTGAAGGAAGTCATTGATGAAGCAGTTGAAGAAGGTTGGGCCTAGGGCACTACCCTAAGGAACTCCTGCAGTGATGTCCTGGAGTTCAATGATTGACCTCCAACAACCACAACCATCTTCCTTTGAGCTAGATATGATTCCAGCCAGCGGAGTGTTTTCCCCCTGATTCCCATTGACCTCAGTTTTGCTAGGGCTCCTTGATGCCATACTCGGTCAAATGCTGCCTTGATGTCAAGGGCAGTCACTCTTACCTCACCTCTCGAGTTCAGCTCTTTTGTCCATGTTTGAATCAAGACTGTAATGAGGTCAGGAGCTGAGTGGCCCTGGCGGAACTCAAACTGAGTGTCACTAAGCAGGTTATTGCTCAGCAAGTGCTGCTTGATGGCACTGTTGATGACACCTTCCATCATTTTACTGATGATTGAGAGTAGACTGATGGGCGGTAATTGGCCGGGTTGGACTTGTCCTGCTTTTTGTGTACAGGACATACCTGGGCAATTTTCCACATTGCAGGGTAGATGCCAGTATTGTAGCTGTACTGGAACAGCTTGGCGAGGGGCGCGGCAAGTTCTGGAGCACAGGTCTTCAGTACTATTGCCGGAATATTGTCAGGGCCCATAGCTTTTGCAGTATCCAGTACCTTCAGTCGTTTCTTGATGTCATGCAGAGTGAATCGAATTGGCTGAAGTCTGGCATCTGTGATGCTGGGGACTTCAGGAGGAGGCCGAGATGGATCATCAACTCGGCACTTCTGGCTGAAGATTGTTGCAAATGCTTCAGCCTAATCTTTCGCACTGATGTGCTGGGCTCCCCCATCATTGAGGATGGGGATATTTGTGGAGCCACCTCCTCCAGTTAGTTGTTTAATTGTCCACCACCATTCACGGCTGGATGTGGCAGGACTGCAGAGCTTAGATCTGATCCGTCGGTTATGGGATCCCTTCGCTCTGTCTATCGCATGCTGATTACACAGTTTGGCATGCAAGTAGTCCTGTGTTGTAGCTTCACCAGGTTGACACCTCATTTTGAGGTATGCCTGATGCTGCTCCTGGCATGCCCTCCTGCACTCTTCATTGAACCAGGGTTGGTCTCCTGGCTTGATGGTAATGGTAGAGTGGGGGATATGCCGAGCCATGAGGTTACAGATTGTGGTTGAGTACAATTCTGCTGCTGCTGATGGCCCACAGCGCCTCATGGATGCCCAGTTTTGCATTGCTAGATCTGTTCGAAATCTATCCCATTTAGCACGGTGATAGTGCCACACAACACAATGGACGGTATCCTCAATGTGAAGGCGGGATTTTGTCTCCACAAGGACTGTGCGGTGGTCACTCCTACCAATACTGTCATAGACAGAAGCATCTGCGGCAGGCAGATTGGTGAGGACGAGGTCAAATATGTTTTTCCCTCATGTTGGTTCCCCCACCACCTGCCGCAGACCCAATCTAGCAGCTACATCCTTTAGGACTTGGCCAGCTCGGTCAGTAGTGGTGCTACCGAGCCACTCTTGGTGATGGACATTGAAGTTTTTCACCCAAAGTACATTTTGTGCCCTTGCCACCCTCAGTGCTTCCTCCAAGTGGTGTTCAACATGGAGGAGTACTGAGTCATCAGCTGAGGGAGGGCGGCACGTGGTAATCAGTAGGAGGTTACCTAGCCCATGTTTGACCTGATGCCATGAGTCTTCATGGGGTCCGGAGTCGATGTTGACTCCAGAGCAACTCCCTTCCTACTGTATACCACTGTGCCACCGCCTCTGGTGGGTCTGTCCTACCGGTGGGACAGGACATACCCAGGGATGGTGATGGCAGTGTCTGGGACATTGTCTGTAAGGTATGATGCCGTGAGTATGACTATGTCAGGCTGTTGCTTAACTAGTCTGTGGGACAGCTCTCCCAACTTTGGCACAAGCCCCCAGATGTTAATAAGGAGGGCTTTGTAGGGTTGACAGGGCTGGGTTTGCCGTTGTCGTTTCCAGTGCCTAGGTCGATGCCGGCTGGTCCGTCCAGTTTCATTCCTTTTTATTGACTTCATAGCGGTTAGGTACAACTGAGTGGCTTGCTAGGCCATTTCAGAGGGCATGTAAGAGTTAACCACATTGCTGTGGGTCTGGAGTCACATGTCGGCCAGACCAGGTAAGGACAGCAGATTTCCTTCCCTAAAGGACATTAGTGAACCAGATGGGTTTTTACAACAATCGACAATGGTTTCATGGCCATCATTAGACTAGCTTTTAATTCCAGATTTCTTAATTAAATTCAAATTCCACCTTCTGCTGTGGTGGGATTCGAACCCATGTCCCCTAAGAATTACCCTGGATCTCTGGGTTACTAGTCCAGTGACAATACTACGACGCCACCACCGACCCTATTTGAGAAAACTGGACACCGTGGCCCTAGGATGGGGCAGTTGCCTAAGCGCCATGGAAGCCACATGCCAAGCTGTGATGGATACTGCAGGTCTGGTATTGGATCAAAAGCTAACAGTCAAGTGTCCGCACACTGTCCACAAATTGCTGTCCATGAATAGAGTATCCCAAGTGACAGCAGCCAGATGGGCTCGATGGACAACGGTCCTAGAGGCCCCCAACCTCCATATAGTCCGGGCCAGCCCGGTAAACCCAGCAACTATGCTCCCGTTGCCTGGGGAGCAAGAGGGGGAAGAGCATGACTGCGTGGAAGCTATGAGAGAGACAGAGGAAGTAACCTTCGCGGCGGAGGAGGCATTGCACAATCCAGATTTAATCCATTTTACAGACGGATCCTCCTTTTTGACAACGGTACCCGGATAGCAGGATGGGCGGTGACAACCCTACACGAAGTTCTGGCGACAGGATATCTGCTCTCGGGGACGTCAGCCCAACAGGCCGAATTACAGGCCCTCTCGGAGGCATGTCGGATAGCAGAGGGAAAGACGGCTAATATTTATACGGACTCACGATACGCTTTTGGAGTTGCTCATGACTTTCGTCAGCTGTGGCGCAAAAGAGGATTTCTCACCACCGCTGGTACACCTATCCAAAACGGGATAGAGGTCTGAGACTGGCTAGAGGCCATGCAATTACCACAAGAGGTGTCCATTCTGAAATGTAAAGCCCATACGAAGGATAATACCAGAGAGGCGCAGGGGAATGCCCTAGCCGACCAGGCAGCCAAGGGAGCTGCCTTGCAGGGTGACTCCCCGGACGCACGGATGCAAATATGTAAACTGAATGTACCCAGTTTGGCACAAGACCTACAAGTGATGTAGAGTGAGTGCCCCAAAGATGAAAAATGGACCTGGATAGAAGCAGGGATCAAGCTATGTGCAGACGGCATCTGGAGGCAAAGGAACACCGAAAGGCCAGTCGCGCCACAGGCATTGATGCCCATTTTAGCCCAACAGATTCACTCCTGGGGGCACCTCGCCCCGCAACAGATGACGGCTCGGTTCCAGAAAAGCTGGTGGGGTCGGGGGTTCAAAAAACACACCCAGCTGGTGGCTGACCGCTGTGTGGTCTGTCAGATAAACAATCCAGGACCCACCACGATAATGCCTCAACTAGGAGCTCCTGCTCCAGCCGGCCCATTCCAGTGCTTGCAAGTCGACTAGATCACTCTCCCACCTTGCCAGGGATACACCGCATTCTTGTCATTGTCGACAGATTTTCCAGATGGGTAGAGACCGTCCCAGCCAGAAGAGCCACGGCCAATCACACCGCTAAGGTCTTGTGTAAAGACTACATCCCAGATGGGGAGTACCAGTCAGCATTGATTCTGACCAAGGGACTCATTTTACAGGCACAGTCTGTCAGGAAGTCTGTCAGCTACTGAACATTATGTGCGATTTACACTGTCCTCCCCACCCACAGTCCTTGGGCCAAGTGGAGCGAATGAACCAGACCCTAAAACAATGACTATCTAAGAATACCATGGCCCCAGGCGCTGCCGATAGTTCTGTGCAGTATTAGGGCGACTCCGAACAGAATTATGGGCCTGAGTCCATTTGAAATAATAACAGGGAGACCCATGTTTCTGCCGGGAACAATTGATTTGCGAAAAGCTGATTGTCACCTGATGAGTGATGCTCTACTAGAATATTGTCAGAACCTAACAAATGCTATCAGTTCTGCTTCCTCACAGGTATCGGCAGCTTGCGGTGACCCACCAGAAGGAGGGCACGACATCATCCCGGGAGTCTGGGTCTACGTGAAGAAAATACATAAAGAACCATTGGGCGCCAAGTGGGAGGGACCTTTCCAGGTGCCACTGACCACCCAGGCAGCAGTTAAGGTGGAAGGGAAGAAAGCCTGGATACACGCCTCTCACATCAAGCAAGCGACCAGTGACTAAACACCGACCTGTTATCAGGACAATTACCATTTGCCAATATGTTCAGAATTTTTATTATCCTCTTTGCATGCATTTTAAGTATCTGCTTACTTTTGGCTAACCAAACCTTTCCACTTTGGAGAACTAATCGAGTGTCCAGGGAAATGCACGTTGATAGAGAAACTCAAACAACCCCCAACTCCCACCTTAAGGGGTTGGGCGACCGGGTGGTTGGGCTCAATCGGGACCTCAATGGTACAGGATTTAATCTTTTTTGTTATAATCATAATTTTGCATTTTACGTTTTTGCTTATTAAGTGTTGTTGTAAACAAGTAACTGAAGCCCCTGTCAAGCTTATGCCCTTACAGAGCTCCCACCGTCCCCTCTTGTGGAACAAGTGGGCAAGGTATTAAGCGCAACCCCTCCGGGTGTTGAAGGCTGTTTCTAGACAAGTAGAGACCATTAAAGGCACCGAGGTGGGATTGATGGAATGATTCTTAAAGAAGTTTGAAGAATCAAAGGGGGGGACTGTGGAGACAGATCAAAAGTAAGCTAATCAGCTAACAAACTAACTGTGGAGTTGTGGAGCCAATTTATAAAAAATAACAAGCAGAAGCTAACAGGACAGTTGCAGATCGCTTAATGGTAGCCTATTGCTTAATAATCAGCCTAACAGTTCAAGGAGGGAGGATGTGAAACGACTGAAATAAGATGTAAGAATAAAATGCTGGGACGAATGAACCAATCATGCACTGATAATAGAAGTCTGCAAACCACTCAGAAACAAGGGGGGGGTGGGTGGGCGTTACTAGTTTTGCTTCAATAACTATAAGAAAGGCTTGCTGTAGTGAGCACATGTTCTTTTGTTTTATTCTTTTATTTTGTTCTTTTGCTTTCCTTTTGTATCCTTGCAATGTAACAACCATATACTGCAATAAAGTTTCTATAAGTTACCCTCGGACTTCGTCTCTCTTTGTAACTGATGGGATCAAACAATGAGCAATGAGGTTAAGGATCACATCAACCAGTGCAGTGCTTGCAATGACCATCATTGAGCAAGGTAAAGAGCCCCTCATGACTCATAATATCCCAGACAGACCATGGATTAAGCTTGGAGTAGACCTCTTCACTCTCATTGGAACTGATTATCTTGTCACAGTAAACTACTATTTGGCCTACTGGGAGTTAAACCAGCTGACGTCAACAACTACCAGAGAGATTGTAGAACGCCTGAAAGCACACTACAGTTGTCATGGCATTCCCGACATTGTAATGAGCGCCAATGACCCTCAGTTTATGAGTGCAGAATTCAGACACCACATGAACGATTCATGAACTACACATCATCTCCACACTATCCCCAGTTAAATGGAAAGGCTGAGGCAGCAATGAAAATTGCCAAAAGGATAATAAAGAAATCTACTAGATTTGGCACAGATGTGTACAAGGCACGGGAGGTAATCCGGTCCAGTAACTAATGTCACCCAGATGACCCTTCCAGCAGCCAAGAAACTACTGAAGCCAGAAGTGGTGGCAGGTATAAGGGACAAGATCATGGTAAAATGACAGAAAGTCAAATGTCACTTTGATAAAACCGACTAATGTGAAACAACAAGAAAGAGACTTTTTAGAATGAAAAGTGGGTGTTTTGATCAATGCTTTTGTACACTTTGGCTCACTGTACACATGTGACCTCTGATGTCATGATATGCAAATAAAGGCTTTTGACAGTAGCCATTATATACACCATATGGAACAATGCGGGTATATGTTTGTCAATGAATCACCCTTGCGTGACATATGGGTGATGTCCCACTGGCAGGGTAGCTAAATTGCTTACCAAGGAAATGGAAAATACGGTTACATCACCACTGAGATGATCTTCATACATGAAAGTAGGGCCTGCTTTCTAACACAGCCCATGGTATGCATAAACCCCGCCACCACCACCCACCCCCCCCCCCACTGCCATCATGGGCTTCAAAGCATATTACAGTTGTCATGGCATTCCCGACATTGTAATGAGCGACAATAGCCCTCAGTTCATGAGTGACAAATTCAGACGCTTCATGAACGATTGGGAAATTGGGTCCCATCGGGTTGCCTTGGTAAATGTAGTTGATCACAACATCACCAGATTGCAAATCTGTGGGGACTTGATGTAGGAAACATTACAGGTTGTGATTTGATTTGGGCACCACATTTCCCCTTAATCATTCAGTTTTTTTCCCAAAAATATACTTTATTAATAATTTTTTAAAAAAACATTACAAAATAGTTCAAATTTGACATTTTGGAAAGTACAATAGTGATCAGATTCCTTAGATACAGAACATGAGTTGCCTCACAACTCTTTCTATTCCATTTTGAATGCAATGTACATTTGCATTACACAGCAAAAACATATTTTGTGCATACTGCCTGAGGGGTTTTACACAGGTTCCAGCCCCTCGATATACTTTGGTGGGAGGACCTTACACATTAACCTTTTCCCATTGAGCCTTTGTGGCGGCTGCCCCAAGCTTCAGTGCTTCAGCACTTTTTTTCCCAAAAATATACTTTATTCATAAAAATTTGCAAAAATACATTACAAAATAATTCAAATTTCACATTTCGGAAAGTACAATAGAGATCAGATTTCTTTGATACAGAAAAACATGAAGTGTCTCACAATTCTTGCCATTCCATTTTAAATACAATGTACTTTGGCATTACATAGTAAAAAACACTTTGGTGCGTACAGCCCGAGGGGTTTTATACAGGTTCAAGCTCCCCAGTTCACTATGGCGAGAGGACCTTAACAGTGGCCTTTCCCTGTTGAGCCTTTGTGGTGGCTGCCCCAAGCTTTAGTGCATCCAACAGCACATCGTTCTGGACCTTGGAAAGTGCCAGGCTGCAACACTCGGTCATGGACAACTCTTAGCACTGGAAGACCAGCCAGTTTCAGGCAGACCAAAGAGTGTCTTTCACTGAGTTGATGGTCCTCCAGCAGCAGTTGATGTTTATCTTGCTGTACATCCCTGGGAACAGGCCGTAGAGCACAGACTCCTGTGTTACAGAGCTGCTCAGGATGAACCTCGACAAAAACCACTGCATCTCTTTCCACACCTGCTTTGCAAAGACACATTCCAGGAGGAGGTGGGCAACCGTCTCTTCCCCACCACAGCGACCTCGAGGGCAGCGTGCGGAGGGGGCGAGACTCCGAGTGTGCAGGAAGGATCTGACGGGGAGGGTCCTTCTCACCACCAGCCAAGCTACATCTTGGTGCTTGTTTGAAAGTTCTGGTGATGAGGCATTCTGCCAAATGACTTTGGCGGTCTGCTCGGGGAACCATCCGACCGGATGCACAATCTCCTTTTCCCATAGGGCCTTGAGGACATTCCGTGCAGACCACTGCCTGATGGATTGGTGGTCAAAGGTATTTTTCTGTACAAACTTCTCCATGAAGGATAGGTGGTACGGCACAGTCCAACTGGATGGAGCGTTCCGCGGCAATGTGGCCAGACCCATCCTTCGCAACACGGGGGACAGATAGAACCTCAGCACGTAGTGACACTTGGTGTTTGCGTACTGGATTCTATGCACAGCTTGATGCAACCGCACACAAAGGTGCCTATCAGGATGAGGGCGATGTTGGGTACATTTTTTCCCCCTTTATCTAGAGGTTTGAACATCGTGTCCCTCCGGACATGGTCCATTTTGAATCTCTAGATAAAGTGGAAAGTGCCTTGGGTAACTGCCATGGCGCAGGAGTGGTGTATGGGCCAGATTCTGCATTCTTTTCTGGAGTTGGGACATTTCCCACAGTCTCTCTCTCACCTTCTGAACACCTTTGAGCGTAAAGGACCTCTTAAGGTTCGCTTTGATCATTTCCCAGCAGTGCACCAGAGATTCAAAGAGAGATTTCACGGTTCTCCGACCTTTGTAATCCCTCAATGTTCTCTGGGGTCAGTAGTGTTATATTCAGCTTTCATGTCCCCCTGCCAACCCACTGGTTGTCCTGTAAGTAACAGTCAGCCAGTAGGAGGCAGCAGTTAGAGAAGAACACTGGCTTGATGTCATAGAGTGATACAGCACTGAAACAGGCCCTTCAGCCCATTGAGTCTTTGCCGACCATCAACCACCCATTTATACTAATCCTACATTAATCGCATGTCCCCTACCGCATCCCTACCGTCCCCCACCTATACTAGGAGCAATTTATAATGGCCAATTTACCTATCAACCTGCAAGTCTTTGGCTGTGGGAGGAAACTGGAGCACCCGGCAGAAACCCACGCGGTCACAGGGATAACTTGCAAACTCCACATAGGCAGTACCCAGAACCGAACCCAGGTCGCTAGAGCTGTAAGGCTGTGGTGCTAACTACTGCACTGCCCCTTTAGTGGATCTGACTGTGAAAGCACGGGACACAAACAGGAAGTCAATCCTGGAATGGGCAGACCCGTCCAGTCTTGACCAGCTGTATCTTCTCTGCGCTCCGTCCGCAGGTTTGCTGAAGATGTCGTGCAGCTTGGCATCTTTTACTGTTTCCATTCGGAATCTGAACATGGTGTCCATTTTGCTGTCGTCACTGCCAGATCGTCCAGCTGTCTCAATGATGCAGTTGAAGTCACCGCCTAGAATGACCGACCTGGATGTCGCCAGCAGCAGCGGGAGCTGCTGGAGGACGGTCAGCCGCTCACTATATTGGACTGGGGCGTACACGTTGATCAACCGGAGTGGAGCATTGTTATACATTACATCTGCTACAAGAAGGCAACCGCCCACCAACTCCTTAACTTCAGCGGTGGTGACGTTGCCTCCCCACAGCAGAATACCCAGGCCAGAGGAATGGACCACCATCGCGACCATTGCCTGTAGGTGCTGAGGTGCAGTATCCCACACTCCTGCAGAAACAGTAAGTCGGCTTTGATCTTGGCAAGGTAACCCAAGGTCGAAACGTATTGCGTAGTGGATTTAATGCTATGCACATTAATGGAAGCAATCTTTATACCCATTTAAAGCTGGATGTTGCTTACCCCACCTGGTGTCCTTCTGGTCCCAGTCCTTGGGTATTTCCCTGCATACCCATAGTGTGCACAAGCTGTTGCACATGCGTTGGGCTCAGAAAACCCTTCTGGTCACTCATGGGGATTTGTTCCACTGGGGTGACATCAGGGGGGTCTTGCAGGCAGCAAGGTTTGGACTGTCCTCTGCTGGTGGTGTCTTTCCCCTCTGTTCCTCCTCGAGGACTTTTCTGCTCCCGGCTTCCCGGAGTTGGAGTGCGCTGGACGCTTCGCTGCTCTCGGTGTCCCGGAGCTGGGGTGCACTGGGTATGTCGCTGGGTTCAGGGCTTTGGGGTTGGGGCGCGCTAGGCCCATCACTGCTGCCAGTGCCATGGAGCTGGGGGGCTTTCTCTTCCAGCTCCTTTGCGTTCTGCTGCTTCTTTTGTAGGTGCCATCTTTCCAACCCTTCCTCATCCGATGAGGAGCAGATGTCATGGTCCATCTCAGACGGTAGCCTCCTCTTGCCACTGGTTTTGGGTGGTGACCTGTTCCTTTTTTGGGGCTTCTTCGTTGTGGTTTTCCTTTTGACCACTTGTCACTCATCCAGTTGCCCCACTGCTGCCCCGTCCTCCATGGATTCTGTCTGTTGAGGAGGAGTTTCCGGGCATGGGGTAGGTGTTGGGTCGCTTGTTGCAGCTGCCTCCCCTTTCTTCTCCTTCTCAGATTTTCCTTGCTGGGGGGATGGGGAGGTTGCTGTTCTCTTTTGCAGCATCAGGCGCGTTTGCTGTTCCTTCCTCCAGCCTTTTCTTGGATCTTGCCGCTTGTGCGTAACTGAGGCAGCGTTTGGGGCAGGTCTTGTAGACCACACATGTTTCTGCACTTACTCTGCTTACAGTCCTTGGTCTGATGGCCTTCCTGTTTGCAGTTCTTGCAGACGACTGTGCTGCGGTTGGCCGCCTTATGACTAGATTTGCCACAGGTATGACAAACTCTGGACTGCCCCGCGTAGATGAAGAAGCCTCGACTTCCCCCGATGACGAAGCTGGAGGGAGGATGGATGATGGTTCCATTGGCGTCGACCTTCAAGGTGACCTTGACTTGCCGCTTGCTGGTCCAAATCCCAAAGGGGTCCTTGACCTCAGTGCTGCTGCCAGCCACCTTGACATACCTGGTGAGGAAAGTGAGCACATCCAGGACAGGAACATGGGGGTTGTAGAGATGGATTGTCACCACCCAGTTCTGTTGCAAAGGCAGCATGAAGATTGGCTTCGCCGTGAGGATCGACAGCGGTGCCTGGTTTCTCCTCTCCTTGAACACTTAAGGAACTTGATGTATCCCGCCACATTCTTGAATGTCACATTGACATATCCACTGCTGGGGAAGTCTTGCAGGCAGAAGATGTCCACAGCTAGGAATCCACAGCATTCAATCAGGATTTCCTTAATGAAGAAGGTGCGGTCAATGGGTGCACCTCCTTTGCTATCTTTCACCACCACCCTGACGGTGTTATGCACCCCATGGCCTGGAGCCCTGGTGTTGGTTGCAGCCATTTTTTTCTTGATGCTTTTCTGGGACAGGCACTAAAACCCCAACCAACAGGAAAACAACAACCACATTAGATCTCCAATCCCAAAGGGCAAAATGCTGTAAAAACAGTGCTGAACCCCCCCCCTCCCCCAAAAACCCCTGAAAAAACACCACCTGCAGTTCAAAGACCACTGATCATGGTCTCGTCCCTGCCAGGTAAGTAATCATTCAGTCTTAAAAGCATCTTGGACAGAATTGCTTGCTGTGGGCGAAATGGCTATTGCTTCTCCTCGCATGGAAACAATCACTACACTTCCAACTAATTGTGTGTGACGTGCCTTGAGATGTTTGTTGTTGTTCTCCAATAAGTATTGCACAGATGGGTTCAAGATGAACTGTGTTTGTCAGCCAGTGCCAGCAATCAAGTTCTGAGATCCTCACATTTTAACAGCGTGGTAATATAATGATGTTCCGCTGTGTTGATTGGTTAAGTTCTCACAATGACTGAATGGTAGCCTTTCATCCACTTTCATTTCTTCAAAATGGAAATCATCTCAATAGAAATGACTGGTTCAAAAAAAGATCAGCATTGAACACTTTACTCAACATTATGCAATAAATATTTTTTTAAAAAAGGGACAAATAACACAATACCAAATGGGAAATCACTCCGCTTCAATGGAGTTTCACATGACGTAGGTTTGATGACTTTAATCTGTACAAAAGTTTCTGAGATCAAGCTTGATAAACTTTTGACCTGAATTTGTTGTCAGAACTAGATCTAATGAAAGAAAACTTTTCTCTAAAAGTTGTTAAGCATGCAGCAAATTGTCCAATTCAAAAATGATGCAGAATGGGAGAGCTATATGTTCTATGTTCTATAGGGACTTTCAAAAGGCTTTTGGATAGGTATATGGATAAAGGAGAATGATGGGGTATAGATTAAATTGTCCTTGACAGAGGACAAAGGATCGGCACAACATTGTGGGCCGAAGGGCCTGTTCTGTGCTGTATGTTCTATGTTCTATAATGATAGGGGTACAGATAGGTGTTTCTGTGGCCGCAAATGTGACTCCAGGATGGTATGTTGCCTCCTGGTGCTAGGGTCAAGGAAGTCACGGAGTGGCTGCAGGACATTCTGAAGAGGAAGGGTGAACAGTCAGAGGTCATGGTTCACATTGGTACCAACAACATAGGTAGAAAGAGGGATGAGGTCCTGCAACAAGAATTTAGGGAGGTAGGTAGCAGATTAAAAAGCAGGACCTCAAAGTTTGTAATCTCTGGATTACTCCCAGTGTCATGTGCTAGTGAGTATAGGAACAGGAGGATAGAGCAGATGAAAGCGTGGCTGAAGAGATGGTGCAGGAGGGAGGGCTTTAGCTTTCTGGATCACTGGGTCTGTTTCTGGCGAAGGTGGGACCTGTAATCCAAGACGTGGTCAGATCAGTTAGTTACATGACCTGCTTGGAAACCTGTTTTTTTCTGAATTGTATAAACAGTTTGAACGGAGAGTGTCGTTGCTCCTGGACTGAGAAGATCTCTCCTGTCTGCTCCCATCTCTTTCTCACAAGCCTCTGAATCCATTGAAGACACATGAACTCCAAGAGAGAAAAGTCTCCTACAGCGAACAAGGTTTAAGAAGAATACTGCGCCCTAATGAAAAGCAAGATCTATCTACAATCATGGACTCTGCAGTGAGCTTGAAGAACCGTAACAACAACTCTTCAGATATTGCCTTAAACCTTTCCATTTCACTTTTCTTCTGCTCTCTTCTGTCTCTATTTACATGTATGTATCACGTATGCATGCTAACGTGAATGCGTTGTGTATCATAGTCGTTAACTGAATTAGAGTTTGAGATTAAGTTTAATAAATTTCAACTTTTCTTCTTTAAACCTAAGAAAGTCTGTTTGTGCTGGTTTCTTTGCCTTATAATTGGAAAGCAGTGAACAAGGATTCACCAAGGGGGAGCTAAAAACACAGTGTGTTTAAAATTAAACCCTCAAGGTAAATACTCAGCACTGTGAATTGGTGGGATTTAGCTTTGGTATCTGTATGCTCAGATCTCAGCCTTGGAGAATTCTTCTTCCCCTAACCATGTGATTTTTGGGCTGTTCTTTCACATTTCCTGGTGTGCATTATAAGAAGAATATCAGGTTGCAGTGGTTTGTGAGATATAACTAAAGTAATAGTACATATACTGGTCAGTCTGGAAAACTTGTCCTTGGTTCAGCCTTAGCTGGAGCATTGTTCTGGGCACCACACTTTAGGAAGGATGTGCAGGCGTTTAGAGAGGGTGCAGAAAAGAAAAATCATGAGGGGTCTGGACAGAGAAGATAAAGAGCAACTGTTCCGGTTGCCAGAACGGTCGAGAACCAGGGGACACCGATTTAAGGCGATTGGCAAAAGAAGCAATGGCGACTTGAGAAAAATGTTTTTCACAGTGAGTGGTTAGGATCTGGAATGCACTGCCTGACAGTGTGATGGAGGCAGATTCCTTGGAGGCTTCAAAAGAGAATTGGATAGTTATCTGAAGAGAACAAGTTTGCAGGGCTATGGGGAAAAGGTGGGGGAGTGGGACTAGGCGAGTTGCTCTTGCAGAGAGCTGGTGCAGACACAAGGGGCCAAATGGCCTCTCTCAATGCTGTTCTATGATTTTATGAGCATATAACAAGCATAACGGGATATACACTTTGCATAACATCCCCCTGCTGGAAATAGATGCAGCCTTAAGGAGGGCAGTAGGACAGATATTACATAAATCCAACTGGTTGTTGGAGATAGGTTACAGCTATTAATCTGTAGAATTATATTACATGCATACCGACAAAATTGGAGCGAGTCATGCATTTTAATGTGCTTCTTTCATAGAAATAGTTTGATCAATGGAATATTTTCCTTGATGTACAATATCATTTCTTCAACTACTCACACGCCAACTTCATACATGACAAGTAGTTTGTGACGGTGAAAGGCCATGGTGCAGAAGTCTCACTGCTGGGGCTGAAAGCGGGATGCGACCCCACTTTGGCGGGCAGTGGTAGCCGGGGTTGCATTTTGCCGGTGGCAGCCATTTAACTGGCTGCCACAGGGGCTGCCATCCTAGTAAAGATGGTGGTGTGCCCTTCAAGAGCTGCTGCCGCAATCAGAGGGACGGTAGTGCGGCAGCCTCAGCAGCACCACCGCTGGCAGTAGCCATTGGTCAGGCTGCAGCTGCAAGATGAGGGCACCTCAATGGCCAGGTGTCCTCGAATAGGCATAAGTCGGGTAGCTGGGGCCTGGCAGGCAGGCCATAGCGTTTGTGGCAGGGTGGGGGTAGGAATCGCTGGGGCCAGGTGGCGCCATTCTGCATGGGTGGACATTGCAGCTAGTGTGGAGCCCTCTGTGGGCCATGGAGTGCACTTAAAAGAGAGCCCCCTACACCCCCAGAGTCCACTGGGAGGCTGCTGGGTAAAATGCGCGTGGAGGTGGGAGCTGGCCCTTAATTGGTTACTTAAGTGGCTCAATTGCTCAATTGGCCTCCCATCAAGTAATCGATTTGCCAGATTTCCCGCCGCTGGAAGATGCGGGCACCCCCCCTCCCACCCCCCTCCCCCCCGATGCCTTCCCCTGCCATTTGCCAGCCTTCCAGTCCGGCCCTTTCCCCCATGTCTTGCAGTTCTTACGTACCATAAAATTACTGGGGATAAAAAATCTTCTGGGATCTGTTGATAACTCCATTCTAAAAAGCATTCATTCAAATTATCTTCATGGGTGCATAATTACTGCTCACTACTCAGCAGGCTCAGTAGTATTAATTTGACTTAAATAGTTGCAGATGTATAAAATTACTGTTGGGGTGTGACTGGATTTAATTTGCTATATTCTTCCTATGCCAAATGTGTGACTGTCTCAGCAAACAGTTAACTCAGCCCTAGGCAGTCACGGGGCAATGAAAGAGCTCTTCATTTGCCAGGTCGCTACATTCACCAGGCAATGGCAGAGAAGCTACCCCACCCTCCCCCACCCCATTGTTTTGGGCATGAGAGAAAGTGGTAATATCTTTAACGTACTTCAGAAATACAGGAAAAGAATGGCATTTATTTGCCAGTGATCAAATGGGGCTTGCAGTCATTGGGACACCATGATTAAAATCTTGTGTTTGTGGTAAGAAGTTATTGATGTTGGGAGAGCTCGTTACAAAGACTGGATGTATGGTGGCTCCTCCATTATCTCTGTGCCCCAATCCCCATTGTGATTACCAATCACAATATTATGGGAAGTTCAATGAAATAAAAAAATAGTCAGATGTTTTAGCTCTGTGTCCCTTTGTGGGAGCCATGAAGTATTCTGGAGGAGAGAGGCGGTTTATATTGAGCCCATTGTGATTTCCTGTTATAGGTTCAACCTAACATAATGGCTGGGCCTCTGTATTCCCAAATGCTCCAGGTGCACTCCCTGCGACTGGGCTCACAGGCACCTTTCCAGCAAACCCACCCCGCCTACTTGGGACCATTGACTTTGTGAATACAAACAAAACAACTAGGCTGAGCTGTCAAGATCAAATCTAGGATCAAATTTATCCTCTGTCCTTGTGAGTAATGGGAAATTCCAAGCTGGGTATAAAGTTTGATTGCGGGTAGACAGACTAAAGCCTCTTTGTGAGGAATGTATTAATCAGAAAAGATGCAAGTCTAAATACTAACCACATGTAAAGTATGTAGTGTTTGTCATTGGGTTGCAAACATACAACATTAGCACAAAGCACTGATCATGTGATATTCCAAAACAGAAATGTTTTCATCTGTGCACACAGATCAAAGCTCTGTTTAGTTTAACAATCTAAATACAGTGATGGGATGTTAAACATTTGGCCTATTTTCTCCCATTGCACTGCAAACCTGCTTAACCAGGATATAGGACAGTCCAACCCATAGACTTCATGGTGAACCACATCAGCATCACTCCTCAGCCAGGACACCAGGACGGAGAGTGTGGCCAGCAAAGTATAGCTGAGACGAGGGATACTCACCTTCTGGAAAAACCCAGATTGTAATGTTGGTTAAATCAATGATGCTGAACTCATGATTTCTGGCTGCAAGTCAAATAGAACATAGAACATAGAACATAGAACATACAGCACAGAACAGGCCCTTCGGCCCACAATGTTGTGCCGATCCTTTGTCCTCTGTCAAGGACAATTTAATCTATACCCCATCATTCTCCTTTATCCATATACCTATCCAAAAGCCTTTTGAAAGTCCCTAAAGTTTCTGACTCAACAACTTCCCCGGGCAAGGCATTCCATGCCTCGACCACTCTCTGGGTAAAGAACCTTCCCCTGACATCCCCCTTATATCTCCCACCCTTCACCTTAAATTTATGACCCCTTGTAACGCTTTGCTCCACCCGGGGAAAAAGTTTCTGACTGTCTACCCTATCTATTCCCCTGATCATCTTATAAACCTCTATCATGTCACCCCTCATCCTTCTCCTTTCTAATGAGAAGAGGCCTAGAATGTTCAGCCTTTCCTCGTAAGACTTATTCTCCATTCCAGGCAACATCCTGGTAAATCTCCTCTGCACCCTCTCCAAGGCTTCCACATCCTTCCTAAAATGAGGCGACCAGAACTGCACACAGTACTCCAAATGAGGCCTTACCAAGGTCCTGTACAGCTGCATCATCACCTCACGGCTCTTAAATTCAATCCCTCTGCTAATGAACGCTAACACCCCATATGCCTTCTTCACAGCCCTATCCACTTGAGTTGCAACTTTCAATGATCTATGCACATAGACCCCAAGGTCTCTCTGCTCCTCCACATGCCCAAGAACCCTACCGTTAACCCAGTATTTTGCATTCATGTTTGTCCTTCCAAAATGGACGACCTCACACTTTTCAGGGTTAAACTCCATCTGCCACTTTTCAGCCCAACACTGCAACCTATCCAAGTCCCTTTGCAGACGACAATAGCCCTCCTCGGTATCCACAACTCCACCAACCTTTGTATCATCTGCAAATTTACTGACCCACCCTTCGACTTCCTCATCCAAGTCGTTAATAAAAATCACAAACAGGAGAGGACCCAGAACTGATCCCTGCGGCACGCCACTGGTAACTGGGCTCCAGGCTGAGTATTTACCATCTAAGACCACTCTCTGCCTTCTATCAGTTAGCCAATTCTTAATCCAACTGGCCACATTCCCCACTATCCCATGCCTCCTGACTTTCTCCATAAGTCTACCATGGGGGACCTTATCAAATGCCTTACTAAAATCCATGTACACCACATCCACTGGTTTACCCTCATCCACTTGCTTGGTCACCTGCTCAAAGAATTCAATCAGGCTTGTGAGGCAAGACCTACCCCTCACAAAACCGTGCTGACTGTCCCGAATCAAGCAGTGTCTTTCCAGATGCTCAGAAATCCTATCCCTCAGCACCTTTTCCATCAACTTGCCTACCACCGAAGTAAGACTAACTGGCCTGTAATTCCCAGGGTTGTTCCTATTCCCTTTCTTGAACAGGGGCACAACATTTGCCACCCTCCAATCACCTGGTACCACCCCCGTCAGCAGAGAAGATGAAAAGATCATTGCCAGCGGCTCTGCAATTTCATCCCTTGCTTCCCATAACATCCTTGGATATACCCCGTCAGGCCCGGGAGACTTGTCTATCTTCAAGTTATTCAAAAACCCCAACACATCTTCCCTCCTAACGAGCACTTCCTCGAGCTTACCAGTCTGCTTCCCACCGTCCTCTTCAGTAATACACCCCTTCTCATTCGTAAATACCGAAGAGAAGTACTCATTCAAAACCTCACTTATCTCTTCCGGCTCAACACACAGTCTCCCGCTATTGTCCTTGACCGGACCTATGGTCCCCCTAGTCATCCTCATATTTCTGACATACGCGTAAAAGGCCTTGGGGTTTTCTTTTATCCTACCCGCCAAGCATTTTTCATGCCCTCTCTTAGCTCTCCTAATCCCTTTCTTCAGATCCTTCCTGGCCATCTTGTATCCCTCCAGAGCTATGCCTGTGCCCTTTTTCCTCAACTTTATATACGCATCCTTCTTCTTCCTAACAAGACTCTCAACCTCTCTTGTCAACCACGGTTCCCTCACATGACCATCCCTTCCCTGTCTGACAGGGACATGCTTATCAATGGCCCCTACTATCTGCTCCTTGAAAAAGTTCCACATTTCGACCGTGCCCTTCCCTGCCAGCATATGCTCCCAACTTATGCTCCTCAGTTCCTGCCTGACAGCATCATATCTACCCTTCCCCCAATTGTAAACCTTGCCCTGTTGCACATACCTATCCCTCTCCATTACCACAGTGAATGCTACAGAATTGTGATCACTATCTCCAAAGTGCTCGCCCACCAACAGCTCTATCACTTGCCCTGGTTCATTACCTAGTACCAAATCCAATATTGCCTCCCCTCTGGTCGGGCAGTCTACATACTGAGTCAGAAAAGCTTCCTGGACATACTGCACAAACACTACCCCATCCAAACTATTCGATCTAAAGAGTTGCCAATCAATATTTGGGAAGTTGAAATCCCCCATAATTACTACCCTGTGACTTCTGCTCCTTTCCAAAATCTGTTTCCCAATCTGCTCTTCCACCTCCCTGCTGCTATTGGGGGGCCTATAGAAAACTCCCATCAAGGTGACTGCTCCTTTCCTGTTCCTGACCTCAACCCACAGTGCCTCAGTCGGCAGATCCTCCTCGAAAATTCTTTCAGCAGTTGTTACACTATTTCTAACTAACAATGCCACCCCCCCACCTCTTTTACCACCATTCCTAATCTTATGAAAACATCTATAACCAGGTACCTCCAAAAACCATTCCTCCCCCTCACCTATCCACGTTTCAGTGATGGCCACAACATCGTAGTCCCAAGTGCCCATCCACGCCTTCAATTCACTCACCTTATTCCTGATGCTTCTTGCGTTGAAGTATACGCACTTTAACCCTTCTCCGTGCCCATCTGTCCTCTGTGACAGTGCTACCTTCCCCAATACCTCACTACACTCTTTGTCTTTCTGAGTGGACCCACTGGTCCCTGGATTACAAGTCCGGTTCCCATCCCCCTCCCAAACTAGTTTAAACCCTCCCGAACAGTACTAGCAAACCTCCCTCCCAGGATATTGGTGCCCCTCTGGTTCAGATGCAGCCCGTCCTGTTTGAACAGGTCCCATCTTCCCCAGAATGCAGTCCAATTATCCAAGAACTGGAAGCCCTCCCTCCTACACCATTCCTGCAGCCACGTGTTCAGCTGTGCTCTCTCCCTATTCCTAGCCTCACTATCACGTGGCGCCGGCAACAAACCAGAGATAACAACTCTGTCCGTCCGAGCTTTCAGCTTCCAGCCTAACTCCCTAAACTCACTTCTAACATCTGTGCCACCCTTCCTTCCTACGTCGTTGGTGCCAATGTGCACCACGACCTCTGGCTGCTCCCCCTCCCCTTTAAGGATCCTGAAGACGCGATCACAAACATCACGGACCCTGGCACCAGGGAGGCAACAAACCATCCGTGCGTCTCGCCTGCGCCCACAGAACCGCCTGTCCGTACTCCTCACCATCGAGTCCCCGATGACTAGTGCTCTCCCATTCTCCCTCCTTCCCTTCTGAGCCACAGTGCAGGACCCCGTGCCAGAGGCCCGGTCACTGCAGCCTGCCCCCGATAGGCCGTCCCCCCCAACAGTATCTAAAACTGTATACTTGTTGTTGAGGGGAACGACCACAGGAGATCCCTGCACTGACCTCTTCCCACCTCTAACTGTTACCCAGCTGCCTTTGATTTGTGGAGTAACGACCTCCGTGTAGCTTCTATCTATCAACCCCTCAGCTTCCCGAATGATCCTCAGTTCATCCAGCTCCAGCTCCAATTCCCTAACACGGTCTGATAGGAGCTGGAGACGGATGCACTTCCAGCAGGTGAAGTCGGCAGGGCCACCGGAGGTTCCCCTCACCTCGAACATTCTGCAGGAGGAGCAATACACTACACTGGCTGCCATTTCTTTTATTCAATTACCCCTTAGTTAAGTACAACTATAGATATTAACAAAAACAGTAAATAGCTTACCTGCTCAGTCCTTTTTGGTTAGAGGAGGAGGGTAAAAAGGGTCTTATTATTAGGTTAGAGGAGGAGGATGGGTGGGAGACACTACATGTGTACTGGCTCGGGTTTACTCAGCTCCGCACCTTTAAGGAAAATACCTACCCAGGAGTCCTCGCTGCCGACCAGCTTCCGGTTCCTCCGGTGCCAAAAGAAACTCAAAGACAAGGAAAACAGTAAGTAAAACAGTAAGTACTTACTTTTAAAACACAGCTCCTGATGCCTTCACTCACCCACCGAAGAGTCGCTACCTTCTCCTGCTGCTCCGCTCTGCTCAACTGTTATAGCAAAGAGACTATAATATAAATGTGTGTGTAAATATGAGGCAGAGTGTTCTCAAGGTGGTTGGGAGCACTGACAGTCTGGTCACTCCAGGCCTGGAAACCAGGCTATGTTGCTCTCTTGGAGGTCGAAGCGTTCCTGAGATAGTTGGAGCCTGGCAACCAGCTTGTATTATTTGCAAGTTATTTAATGTAATATGGCTGATCATTATCAGTCAATGTATTAAAGCTTATTATAAAACCACTCGAGCCTGGAATCATGACAGAATTATTGTCGCAGGACTAACAACCCTTTGTTGTGATGGTAACCACAGAGGTTAAAATCCTGGGAACTAAATATAGAAGTTTGCCATTTTTAAGCTAACAGTATTCCTGAGACACTGATGGAAATACATATAATCACATTAAATTCAGAAGGTTGGAGACAGAAACCTTTGTCAAAAGACTCCATGTTAGCAAACGCCAGAAAATAAATCCTTCTGCAGATCTCCAGCAGAATTTCAATTGGCAATACTGCAGCCAATTTTAAAAAAGCTTTTAGGGGGTAGATTTTTTGTCTTTAAGCTTGGGTGGAACACAGGGAGGAACACACACTGCAGCACTCAGATGTTGGTGGTTTCTGCCAATACTGCAATAGAAGCTGAGAATTTGGCCATTAGACACTGCATCACAGGTGGGTCTGCAAGGGCTGTCATGGAGTTGGCCACCACTTGCACACTGGAAAGGGTGGGCTTCAAGTACTGTGTGAAACCCTGTGCCAAGTTGGAGCCGGACTTTTCAATGTTCCTTGACAGTGACAAAATGCTCTGTGACGGTCCTGTCAATGCACTAAGCTTTCCCGTGCGCATGGCCATCAGCATCTCCTGTACACCTTCCCATCAAAGTCCTTATTTGAGTCTTCTGCGGCAGAACTCATTTGTGACCTCGCTTTCCGGGGAGCTGGCACAGGCTCTATCTTTTCTCCAGACCTGGCTGCAGCCCATCATGCCTGGTGACTCACCACATTTAGATCCCAACTTTATACTATCCTCTAAGGTTCTCACTGTGCCAATATCTGAACTGATCAGATTGAGTGATGGTGCTTCTTCATCAGAGGTCTGGTGTAGCTCTCGTCCTTCCTCTTGAGGCTGCAGTGGCTGGCCAGGTGGTAGGGCTTGGGTATCTGAAAGCAGAAATACAGAAGGGGAGGCTGGGGTGAAGTGGAGGGGGTATGGTAGGGGGAAGGGGTGGTAGTGGTTGTTGGGTGGAAAGCAAGAAGTCCATGATCACACTATCTTCAGCTTGCACTTCATGCCAGATAGCCAGATGAGGGTGAGGTGGGATTTGAGAAGGGGCATAAGGCAGGAACATAGTTATCTTGAATGATCTCAGTGATTGGCGGATGCAACGGTTTCAGTCACAGCCGGTCCCATGATTTGAAGCATTTCTCCTCCAGAGGGCTCAGTTGATGCAAGCGCGCCTGTCTCCCACCAGTTCTCTGCTGCTGCCTGCGGTTATGGGCCACCTAGTCCTGCAAGAGGGAGTTAAGGATGTCAGTGAATGTGTTACAATGTGTCTGGGTGATGTGGCTACCATAGCTGAATTGCTGGAAATATGTGGAAACAGTGAAAGGTGAGTAGTATTGGTACATGTCTGAGGGTGAGGTGGAGTATCTGAATGTTAGACTTGAGTCCTGATTGCTGATGAATGAGTCATGGGGGTGTGGTGCATTGAGCAGTGTGAGAGGTTGATGCTGTGGTGGGTAGGAAAGTCATTTGAAGAGGCATTCACTGACCTTGACCATGTGTGTGAGGTCACTGAATTTTTTCCAGCACTGCAGCCGGGTTCTCAGGGCCAGGGTCTGGGAATTGACCTCCCCACCCACCTGCTTCCATTGCGTTCTCAGGGCGTGCCTTCTCCTGACCCCCTTCAGGAATGTGGCGTCTCTCCTCCTTTCGACCTCCATTACTAATGCCTCCAGTGCCACATCAAAAAACCTGGGAACTCTCTCTCTGGCCTGTCACTCCATTAGCTGTGCTTTTCTTCAAGCCAAACCTCCTTGAGACAGTTGCTATAGCTCCTGTTGAATGTGCAGCTCCACTTTAAGAGGAACAGGGTGCATTTAAGAGGTCCAGGCTAGCTGAGTGTCATGCTAGACCCACACCTGGGCCCTCTGCTGAGTGTATAGCCAGTCAGCAGCATGTTCCACACTGAACTGCATGCTGAAAGCATTTAGATGAAGAGGGAGCAGGAAGTTTGTGTGCTGTCTGCCTCAACGGGAATAGGTGTGGGGTTATTGCATATTGCCTGATATTGGGCCGAATCCAATTTTCCCCCCTAAGTATCTAAATGGAATAGCGGAGCAGAGGAATCTGGGGGTAAAATGCGCAAATCACTAAAAGTAGCAATGTAGGTTAATAACACATTAAAAAAACAAACAAAGCACTGGGGTTCATTTCGAGAGGGGTAGAATTGAAAAGCAATGAAGTTATGTTAAACTTGTATAGAACCATACTTGGAGTCCTGTGTACCATTGGATAAGGTGATAAAAGGATTTACTAGAATGGTACCAGAACTGAGAATTTATACCTCTTAGTAAATATTGAACAGGCTTCTAGAAAAGAGAGGACTGAGGGATGACCTGACAAACATCTTTAAGATTATGAAACGGTTTGATAGGGTAGACATAGAGAAGATGTTTCCATTTGTGGGGAAGAACAGAACTGGGGCCATAAATATAAGATAGCCGCTAATAACTCCAATAGGGAATTCAGGAAAAACTTCTTCATCTAGAGAGTGGCTAGAATGTGGAACTCGCTAACACATGGAGTATTTGAGGCGACTAGCATAGATACATTTAAGGGGAAGCTGGATAAACACAGGAAGGAGAAAGCAATAGAAGGATGTGTTGATGGGGTTAGATGAAGAAAGGTGGGTGGAGGCTTATGTGGAGCATAAGCACTGGCATGGACCTGTTGGACTGAATGGTGTATTTCAGAGCTGTAAACACTATGTAACATACTGTAATAAAGGGATTTTTCGAGAAAAAAATGAGAAAATCTTTAGCTCTATATTAAAGCCTTGATCTGGATTGAGGTCAACAATTTAGACAAGGACACACCTTGAGGAACTGCCATCTGGTAGGCAAGGGGCTTCTGACTGGTTGGCCATAACCTGACGTTCATTGTCTATTGCCTCTTAATTCTCAACCTTACTCATCATCTTAATTTATACTCTTTGACGAGAGAGTGCTTAGAATGTGGAACTTTTGTCACCACAAGGAGTAGTTGAGGTGAATAGCATAGATGCATTTAAAAGGAAGGTAGATAAGTACATGAAGGAGAAAGGAATAGAAAGTTAAGCTCATAGGGTGAGATTAAGTCAGGTCGCTGATTGGCCTGTTTCTGTGCTGTAAGTTCAATGTATTTTTATGAAGTACAGTACATTGAAATTCTGTTCTGGCATCTCCTCAGCCTGTACAAGGCCAACCTAGATGAGATATTAAACTGAGGCCCCATGATCCCTTGGCACTTTTTCAAAGAAGAGCAAGGGAGTTTTCCCTTGTGTCCTGGCCAATAATTATAGAGGGAAATGGTGGCGTAGTGGTAATGTCACTGAATTAATAATCCAGACTAATACCCTGGGCACATGGGTTCAAATCCCATGGCAGCTGGTGGAATTTAAATTCAATTAATTAATACAAATTTGGAATTGAAAGCTGGTCTCTGTAATGGTGACATGAAACTGTCATTGATGGTTGGAACAACCCATCTGGTTCATGAATGTCCTTTAGGGAAGGAAATCTGCTGTCCTTACCTGGTCTGGCCTACATGTGACTCCAGATTCACAGCAACGTGGTTGACTCTTAAGTGCCCTCTGAAATGGCCTAGCAAGCCAGTCAGTTGTCAAGGGCAATTAGGGATGGGCAGAAAAATGCTGGCCTTGCCAGCAAAGCCCACATCCCATGAAAGAATAAAAAGAAATGAAATTGGTAGCTGTTAGGCCTATGATACAGTCAAAGACTTAACGCAGATAGCTACAGAATTCCAGTCAAATCAAACAACTTTGTTAAGAAATTTGTAGGGTCATCTGCTGAAAACTGAGGTCATCTTTACAAGATTGATATTCTAGGGATATAATTTCTTTACATAAGACTATGCCAGGCTTAGATATCAATCTAGGAAGTGATACTATACTTTCTGCAGTAGATTTATCTACATGAATGTATGCCTCTGTGCTGCATTATTTTTACTGGTCTTTTGAAACCATTAGTTTCCCTTGTAAATAAAGATAGGAGTTTGTGTTGCAATGCTGTGTGAAATCAGTCTGCAGTGTGTGATCATTGAAACTGGAAAAGTTTACACTTCATTACCAAACACAAAATCTTTGGACGCAATTGGTACTCCCCAGTCCAAAGCACTATATGTGGTGTAATTTCCTTCCTTATTCTCTCCTCTTGTGCATCATACAAAGGAAAAAGTGCTTTCTACTTGTAGTTGCTCCCACAAGTAGAACGGAAGAACGTGGGAGTCAATGAGGCGAATTTTCAACTGCTCATCCTTTTCTTGGATGCTTTGTCAGACATAACTTGAACCCACCTGTTTATTATGTTGAGGGCTTTAGCTTAGGTCAGATGCGCCTCCCCCCCAGCCCACCTCCCCACACCCCGGCCTTGGCCTAGTTACGCAATAGGGTATTGCCCCTGGAAATGGGGCTAAACATCCATGCTTCAGCAGCAGATGAAGGCCTGGAGCAGCAGCAATAGTCACTGGCTTTGTAATCTTCTGGTTGTTGTCCAAAAACACCAGCCAACAGGGCCTAAGTCTCAAAGATGGTGCCCAAGATCTGTAAAGAAAAGCTTTTTCCTAGCTCGTTCTTTTGGTTCCCAAGACTGGCACAGGATCCAATGTTCATCTCTAAATGGGTGTCCATAAATGATGTTGGAGATGTAAACTGAGGTGGGGGGCTGGTTAGACCACCTCTCACCTTATTTTCTCGTGGTGGTATTATTCCCCTGCCAGAGATCCCCAGAACTTTCCTGGGTAACATAAAGGGAGCACAGACCTGACACACTTTTCCTTTGCTTTGCATGGGAAGTTTTCCCTGCGCACAAAGCAAAGGAGAACCATCCTTTTTATCTTCATTTGATGTGAATGGGATGATATCACTCTACATCATACTGAGTGGGAGTTTATAATCTGTTTAAGAATTATAGACATGAATGAACTGGCATCCCACAGATTATACACTAGATTACAGTCTGTTGGTTTGTATCATGCATAATGGCCTCAAACTGCTGCTGGCTATGACATATTTTCCATATTTTTTCACCACTCAATTCCTGTCCATGTACTGACCTAAAGTTACCTTACTCTGTGATTCTGTTCCTGTAATTTCCAGAAATACTCAAAACAAACTCTTTGAAGGTCTTTGCATGGTCTATCAATGTTGTTTTGTTTATTGGTCTTATGTTTTCCGGATTTCATATTCTGATTCTTATTCTTCACAATAATCTCATTAGTTGATTTACTTTTCAATTTAGCTGCACTTTCGGCTCAAGACTTGTTCTTCATTTAAGTTAGCACTTTGTAAATTCTGGAGTGCACTGCCCTAGCTACATTACTTAGTTAATCTTTTTATGATCCGTGTGGAAGTATTAGCTCTGTGCTGGCTGTGCCTTCACATGCTGGAACTGTAGTGTTGGGATTGTTCAGCATCAGGAAAAAGTACTCTGAATATGGAAGTGCTTAGTCCAAACACTGTTAGAAACTTTCTATAAATGGTCCCACATTATGTAATGAACATTCTTGGAAACTGAGAGCTGTCTTTGTGATGGTATGTACTCAGGTACTCCACTCAATGAGGCTTATTATTTTGTTACAAAGGGCATTCACACCCTGCTGGTCCTTGTATGCCTTTGACTCCCTCTGCGATGGTGATTTCGACTCTTATCCCAGCAACCTTTGACTTCAGGCGGCAGTAATGGTGTGGTCAGTAGTATTTCAATGAAATATATCAAAATATATTTTCCCCTGCTTGCTCCAGTAAATCTATTCAGTGGACATGTTGAATTAAACACTCATCTTCTTCAAAATAAATTCATCTTAATCATAAGACAAACCCTAATCCTAACTCTGAATTAATCCTTATCTTAACTGTCAAGCACACTGGAAGTGCAATGATACGACAGTCATGGACTAACTCTGAAGAGTTATGAAAAATGGACGCTGTCTTTAAAAAAATAAACCTTTCATTTAAAAAGTGAACAATGGACCAGAAAGGCCTTTTGTGTATTCAAGCAGTCTGACAAAGGCAAAGGACTAATCTTCAAAGCCAAAAAGTGTTAATGAAACCTATCTTATACCTATCCTACAATCATTCCAAAATTAAATGTCTTCTTCTGAAACAAAGGAGCTATATCCTGGGCCATTGTGCGATCACCATGGGGAGACAGGAGAATGTCTCCTACCAGGAGGTGCGAGGTGACATTGTTTTACTTTAAAAAAGATAGCCAGAGAGAGAGACTGACCCAGAAGGTGAAGCTACTTGTAACAGCTTGAGTTCCAGCCAATCTGGGAAGCACAGTGCCCTGCTGAAAAAATACGACATCGATAGTATACGGCAGTGAGAGCTAAATGTAACCCAACATCTTCAACAGAACCTTCAATCAGGAGAGAAATCTACAATCATCTCAGGCCTACATCCATGTAGAAACTGATTCTCAAGAGAATTCAACAGGTTTATCGTAACCATCCCCCCCACTAAAAACCACCTTCCTTCTTCCCCTTTCTATCTGTTTCTTTGTGTGAGTGGATGCGGTTGCAACAATTTTGGGATAAGGCATATTGACCAATAAACATTTGACTTTCTGTTATTTAAAACCTACCAGATAACCTGTCACTGTCTGTTTATTTGAAAAATAAAACACCAAGGGCCTAAATTCTAATACAAATACACTTGCTGCCATCAGCTGGGGAGTTGAACAGTGGCACCACCCATTTCACAGCATGTGGCTGTAACATAACCCTCAGCTCAAATGAAAGCTCCACGATCAATTTAATACTAGGCTTTCCCAAACTAACCTGGGAAGACGTTCCAGCAACAAGATTGGTTAGAGTGGCAACAGAGTGGGATGGTGCAGTGGCAAGATGGCTAGGCGTGACAGCAAGTAAAGCAGAAAGACTGGGTACAAGTTCAAATAGGGCAAGGAGAAACCGAATGAAAGGTTAAAAATGTAAAGTTAGCTGCTCTAGTATTGGACTGGTCAGAGATGTGCTGCTACAAAAAACATAGAGAGATATGGATGAGAAAGGTAGAAAATGGCCCATTGTTGCACACGTGTGTGCCAATGCACTAGGTCACCTATTACAAAATCAGCCACTGAAGTACTTCAAATTGGATGAAACTAGACATAAGACTACACATTACCTGCAATGTGAATTGACCACTAAATTACAACTGCCCTTTTACAAATATTGTTCTCTTTGCAACAGAAGACAGGCTCAATGAGACCCACTGACCCAAAACACGTGGAAGCCCCCAGTAGTAGAAACACCCATCTTCTTTTTAATTGGTAACAATGGAGCCAGGGCCTTGGAAGCAATAGAGAGCTGAGGTAATGTACGCTCCTTTTGGCTTGTTTAATTATACTTGAATACTTTAACTGTGCCAGTGAAAATTAGTTTCAGCAGATGTACAGCCTCCACAGACACTGCCTGACCTGCTGAATATTCCCAGCATTGTCATGTTTTTATTTCAAATTTCCAGCATCTGCAGTATTTTGCTTTTGTATAGCCATGATTGGGCATCAGGAAAGGGAGCTTTGTGTGAGCAGGAATTCCTACCCACAGCATGGAGCAAAATTTTGCTCCCTGGGAAAGCAGCTCCAGGAGTGAGGGGTGAATTGAGGACAAAGAGAGCCAGTGTGAATTGGTGGAGAGGGAGGCACCAGTGTCCGGTGGTGGCCAGGAAAGAAGAATGTCAACGTGAATTGGGAGGACAGTGGGGGGATGGAGACAAGAGTGTTTTCAACTGTGGCAATCATATGAATAATTTTAAATTAGATTGAGCAATATAGAGTACCAATATGTATCCAAATGCCACAACAGGCCTTTCAAAAGGGTATTGGATATTTACTTGAAAAGTATTAAATGACAGGACTACAGGGAGAGAGCAGGGGGAGTGGAACTAAATGGACAGCTCTTTCAAAGAACTGGCACAGGCATGATGGGCTGAATGGCCTCCTTCCATGCTCTAGGATTCTATAGAAGGCCGCTAATTACACTACAGCGCGTGCTATCAAGTTCAGCACAAGCATAGATAAGGTTCTAGCAGCATTGCCCACGTTACCTTTTGGCATCTAACACTGCCACTTGCCTGCAATGCTAGAAACACTGTCAGTCTGTGTGGAATGCTAATGTCTAGCATGTAGGGAACATCAGTGTTTCTAATTTTGGCAATAACTTTGTTTTCCCAGATCACACCATTAGTAGAAAATGATATTGTGTCTGTAAAATAAGGGGAAGTACAGCTGTCTGACAGCTGGACATTGGGACAACCCTTGCAGAAATTACTGGCCATGATATGTAGCCATGTGATATGATCTTATGCATCAGCCTTGGCTCAGTGGCAATGGTGTTTCTTCTGAGTCAGAGGTCATGTGTTCAAGCCTCAGATAGTTAAGCACACAATCTAGGTTGACACCCCAATGCCAATGACAGTTTCTGGAAGGCTCAGTCATATGCATTTATATCACATGGGTCCTGCAGATATTAATACATTCATGTTCAAGGTATCTGAGCTGTACTGGTTCAAGTTAAATACTTTTACCCTCCAAATGTTTGTTGTACTTGCACTTATGTGTACTGTGGAAGTACTGAAAACAGCACTGACATAATGGGCTGGATTTTGCGGTAGAAGTAACGATGAGATTAGCAGCACTCACTGTTATTAAACTGCAAAGCAAACATCAACTTCCAAGAAACACACATGCGCAGTTAAATGCATAAATCAGGATGATGATGTCTGAGATGCCCGGCACCTCCAAAAGCTGCATGAGAATGGTATCTCGCTGAGAGATTCACTATTGAAATACATGGAAGTGTGTGAAGTTGTTGTATCTACCTGATATATATGCACCAAGCACACACAAAAAAGTTAAACCTTGTCTATTCCAGTGTAAGTAAATGTTTAGTTTAGTTTAGAGATGCAGCACTGAAACAGGCCCTTCGGCCCACCGAGTCTATGCTGACCATCAACCACCCATTTATACTAATCCTACACTAATCCCATATTCCTACCACATCCCCACCTGTCCCTATATATTTCCCTACCACCTACCTATACTAGTGACAATTTATAATGGCCAATTTACCTACCAACCTGCAAGTCTTTTGGCTGTGGGAGGAAACCGGAGCACCCGGAGAAAACCCACGCAGACACAGGGAGAACTTGCAAACTCCACACAGGCAGTACCCAGAATTGAACCCGGGTCGCTGGAGCTGTGAGGCTGCGGTGCTAACCACTGCGCCACTGTGCCGCTCCAAATGTGGTGTGGTAAGTCTTAATTACCGCCAACAACCACTCTGGTGCTGAAAATTTACTTTTACAAGTGTGCAGTCTTATTCCTTCAAATTTTAATTAATGTTAGAGATTTAAAGAAGAGAAAATAACTAATTTTTTTTTTACATTTTCTTTCTAACATTTTCCTTCTGTCACTTTTATTTCTTTCTATTAATCCTATCTTTATTTCTCTCCCTTTTATTTCCCTTTCAGTACCTGATTTGACATTGAATGAAATATTCTAACTGATATTAAAAGCAAACTACTGCAGATGCTGGAAATCTGAAATAAAAACAAAATATGCTGGAAATACTCAGCAGGTCTGGCAGTATCTGTGGAGAGAGAAGCAGAGTTAATGTTTCAGGTCAGTGACCTGATGAAAGGTCACTGACCTGAAACGTTAACTCTGCTTCTCTCTCCACAGATGCTCCCAGACCTGCTGAGTATTTCCAGCATATTTTGTTTTTATTTCTAACTGATGTTTCCTGGTTCAGACTCTGCGCACTTCATTAACAATTCTTCAACATGATTGGTTATGGAGCTACACAATTGCATGGCCTGTTTACACTGGTCCCAGATCTTCTGTGGAGGCCAGTGTGTGGTTTCAATAATTTTCTGACAGGAGCTTGCCATGCAAATGCACATAGAATGTGTCTATGGGTAAATGCAAGTGTAATGAATGGCTGGTACTGCTTATTCGTCCCTAATTGCAAAATCCAACCCCAAGTGATGCACAGAGTACAACATGCCCACCACGGTGAGGTCAATTCATGTCAGAATTACATACATACTCATTAACTGAGGTTCTTTGCATGATTTAAAAGAAAAAAATACATTTTATCCTTTTCTCTGTGAAGAATAAGACCTCGTCTAAGTTTAATTGGCATCGCTGGTTTAATATATTACAGAACTATTTACAACATAGCTGAAGTGAATTGGTTCTGTGTCATCCCCTTCCCAGCAGCTGGTTTAATTGATGTTTTTACTCCTTCAGTGTTAAATATGTACCAGCTTGCTCCTTTGTTTGTAGATAGGTCGGCACCCATCTCAACATTATATGCTTTTGCTATTTGGAATACTATGTTTTAAGGTAACTTTACCATTGGCATTGGAGGAAATGATACAAGTTAGATGATCTGGTACCAACAACGTGCATGAGCCTTTGAGCAGGAATTTGGTTTAGATGGTAACTCACAGTCCTGGTGGTCAGGTCTTCTGGAAACAACATTAAGCATAAACAGGAAGGCCTGCTTACTCATTCTGCCAGTAATTCAGTGCTGTGAAAGCACAGGTTTGGAGGTGTGTAACTGGAAGTAATGTATGGATTTGCTACATGTTTTCAGCAGGCTTGTCCAGCCTCAGTCATTAAGAGTGGCATTCATTCTAGGGTTTCTGTTCCTGATTTCTAACCTGTTTGAGAGGGCACACTGAGGGGTGTGATGCCTATCATAGCTGAATATCATCACAACACCTGCTATCCAGGCTCACATATGAATGGTTCGTTGAGGTACCAAAGGACTGTTGACACCAGTGAAATAATTGCAAGCTATTTTGTTGCATGTCATTCCTAAAAATAAACAACCACACTATGCTCTAATACATAATTTTTACATTGAAAATATTCCAAGGCACTTCACAGAGGGGTAGTACTGAGCCCAATTTAGCCCCCATATTAATTTGAGGGTGTTGAAGAAAAAGTTTCAAACTTTGACAATTTAGTGCAAATAATTCCTGTATATTAGGAGATCAAAATGTCATAGTGACAAGATGATAAACAATGCCCTTGCGTTTCATTTTGAACACCATCCCCTTGCCATAGCAGTTGATCTCTGTACTCAAGTAGTTTTAAAGCAAAATCAATTTATGAGTTCAGGCGTGTGTATTAAACATGAGTGGGAAGCTCATGTAGGCCCTAACTGGACTGCAGCAGTTCAAGAAGGCAGCTCACCACAACCTTCTCAAGGGCAATTAGGGATGGGCAATAAATGCTGGACTGGCCAGCAATGCCCACATCCCATGTATGAATTTAAAAAAAAACTTCAGGGCAGTGAGACTGACACTGTCCATTCTCAGTGCATGATCCCAGGGTGATCCTTTCATCCCAATCTCTGTGCATACAACATGCGTTAAAAATTGAGAGCCTGGATTTCCTGGGTAGCAGCACACTCTTTTTTTTAAACTCTGACAGCAATTGATAAGTTGTAAATGATTGATATTCTGAACGTGTTATATTGAATACTGAATCTGATATTACCAAATTTGTGTTGCTTGCAATTCCTGTTGTCATTTGAACTGTATTCAGGTGTGACCGGAGATGGTGTTAGTTATATGCATGGAATCTTGTTCTCAGGGTGGCTATGTCTATGAAAAGAGATTGGAGAAACTGGGCCTGTATTCTCTGGAGTTTCGGAGAATGAGAGGTGATCTCATTGAAACCTACAAAATACTTAAAGGGACAGACAGGGTAGATGCAGGTAAGATGTTTCCCCAGGTTGGGGAGTCCAGAACCAGGGGATGCAATTTCAATATAAAGGGGAAGCCACTTAGGACTGAGATGAGGGGAAATTTCTTTACTCAGGGTTGTGAATCTTTGGAGTTCTTTACCCCAGAGGGCTGTGGAAGCTCAGTCATTGAGTATGTTTAAAGCAGAGATTGACAGATTTTTAAATACCAGTGACATAAAGGGATATGGGGATCAGTGTGGGATAAAGACATTGAAGTGGATGATTATCCGTGATTGTATTGAATGGCGGAGTAGGCTCAATGGGGTGAATGACGTATTCCTGCACCTATGTTCCTATGTTTCTAATCCAAGATCTCTGCGCTCCTCCAATTGAGCTGAACTCAAGAGGTGAGGTGAGAGTGACTGCCCTTGACATCAAGTCAGCATTTGACCGAGTATGGCATCAAGGAGCCCTAGCAAAACTGAGGTCAATGGGAATCAGGGGGAAAACCCTCCGCTGGCTGCAGTCATACCTAGCACAAAGGAAGATGGTTGTAGTTGTTGGAGGTCAATCATCTGAGCTCCAGGACATCACTGCAGGAGTTCCTCAGGGTAGTGTCCTAGGCCCAACCATCTTCAGCTGCTTCATCAATGAACTTCCTTCAATCATAAAGTCAGAAGTGGGGATGTTCGCTGATGATTGAACAATGTTCAGCACCATTCGTGACTCCTCAGATACTGAGGCAGTCCGTGTAGAAATTCAGCAAGACCTGGACAATATCCAGGCTTGGGCTGATAAGTGGCAAGTAACATTCGCACCACACAAGTGCCAGGCAATGACCATCTCCAACAAGAGAGAATCTAACCATCTCCCCTTGACATTCAATGGCATTACCATCACTGAATCCCCCACTATCAACATCCTAGGGGCTACCATTGACCAGAAACTGAACTGGAGTAGACATATAAATACCGTGGTTACAAGAGCAGGTCAGAGACTAGGATTCCTGAGGCGAGTAACTCACCTCCTGACTCCCCAAAGCCTGTCCACCATCTACAAGGCACAAGGCAGGAGTGTGATGGAATACTCTCCACTTGCCTGGATGGGTGCAGCTCCAACAACACTCAAGAAGCTCGACACCATCCAGGACAAAGCAGCCCGCTTGATTGGCACCCCATCTACAAACATTCACTCCCTCCACCACCGACGCACAGTGGCAGTAGTGTGTACCATCTACAAGATGCACTGCAGCAATGCACCAAGGCTCCTTAGACAGCACCTTCCAAACCCGCGACCTCTACCAACTAGAAGGACAAGGGCAGCACATACATGGGAACACCACCACCTGCAAGTTCCCCTCCAAGTCACACACCATCCTGACTTGGAACTATATCGCCGTTCCTTCACTGTCGCTGGGTCAAAATCCTGGAACTCCCTTCCTAACAGCACTGTGGGGGTACCTACCCCACATGGATTGCAGCGGTTCAAGAAGGCAGTTCACCACCATCTTCTCAAGGGCAATTAGGGATGGGCAATAAATGCTGGCCTGGCCAGCGACGCCCACATCTCATGAATGAATAAAAAAAATAAAAAAAATTCTGACAGCTTGCTCATCCCCGATTTCATTGCTTCACCACTGGTGCTGTGCCTTTGTCTGCCTAGGCCCTAAGCTCTGGAATTTCCTCTCTAAACCTCTCTGCCTCTCTACCGCCCACTCTTCCTTTAAGATGTTTCTTAAAACCTACCTCTTTGAACAATCTTTTGGTTCTTTGTCTTAATGTCTCCTAAAGTGGATCGGAGTCAAATTTTGTTTGATAATCACTCTGTGAAGCACCTTGGGCCTTTTTACTACATTAAAGGTGCTGTATAAATGCAAGTTGGTGTTGGAATAAAGAATGTGGCTTTCATTGGTAGTAAGTATGAAGAAAGGCGATTAGGTGAAATATCACATAAGGGGATAATTACAGTAAGATTATACATGGGGGTGGGAGGGGAGGGAGGGGAGGGGGTTGTACATTGATGGGTAATCAAAATAAGATGTTTCTTGCTATTATTGATTTCTTCTCATTTCCTCTGAAACTTTTGTTAAAAGATGTAATATAATTTTCAAGACTTTACTTAATTGCATTTATTTTAGACTGTCTTTTCTCAACTTAATTCTGTTTGCAATTCTGGGGTTGGAATTGTCACAGCTACGTGGAAGGACAGTGCAGGATAACAATGCGTAATCACACACATGAACAGCCCAAGACGTGTGACGGGTCATTTTGTAGCATTTTAGTTCATGACCGGCATTGTGTTTTGCCATTCGGGAACATATAGGTCAGATGTTATTTTCAGCTGATGGCAGAAGAGAGTGAATTCCAAACTCAAGTAAGATGTAAACCATGAATTAGACAGTTACCTGTTGAGCGATAAACATTCTATTTTTGTGAAAGCAAAGGCCAAGGAGAATTGTGTGTGGTTATTATGCTGACCTTTCACCCTGAATGCAGAATGACGGGAAGAAAGACTTCTCCCTCTGTCACTCTAATACTGCTACATAAATTAAATCCGAACAGTTTTAACCCAGCTCTGAGTGGGTAAAGGCCCCTACCACTGTACAAAGATGTTCTCAATTTAGCACAGATTGATAATATCATAAATAGAACCCGAGGGTTGGCAGACTTGAGGAATGGGGGTACATTGAGGTGCCTTCCTGGCCAGTATGAAGATAGTTCATTAAATAATACTGTCAGTTTCAATGGTAAGGTTATATTTACCTCATACACTGGGCGCTCTAATTTCCTCCAACACCCAGAGCATCATTGTGCAGGTGTAGGCAAATAGACACTGCACGGCACATGGTTATATGTCTCTGCATTTGTAGTGGGCTCTGCATTGTGGAGGACACTAATCTAACCAGAGACTGCAATGAGTGTTACCCAGCAGCATGGTTAAAATATGGAGATGATATGAATGCAAAAATACATTTGTCATATAAACCATGGAATGCTCATTCCATTTTTATTTTGCATTCTACATGGTTTATAAATTTGATGACTTATGATGCATTCATTATAAACAATCCTCCTCAAGTGGTAGGGCCATGTCATGTCTGAGGGACAGATGAAGATGAGGAGGATGTATTTACCACTGACTACTGACTCCTCTGGAATATAAGTGTAAAAGCTTGTTTCCTGAACAGGTTAAGCTATGCTACATTCGTGCCTGATCCCACACAATGTTATAGTCTATGAAAATATGTTTATGTTTACAAATATTGCTTTAGTTCATTCACAAATTATTAAAAATGAATATTTGCCCTCCCTTTAGATCTGGTGTACTGTAAATACAGTTTTAAAACCTACAGACAATTCCATCCCAGACCATCCCATAATAGTCACACAGCTGCTACGCATTTAGTACTCCACCCGTGTGATACAATACCAGTTGTCTGCACAGTATCACGTAAGTAGCAGTTCTGAGATGAGGAAACCGACCTCACTCTGGCTATTTGGTTTCAATGGATTCAAACTGGTTCAGACCTGTTGAACATGGAGTCAGAACTTCCTCTGCACTCAATGGCTTTTCAATTGACTGAAATCTGTCCACTCATGACAATCAAAGGAGTAAAGCATTATCAGAGGACCAAAGGCGTGGGGTCAGCCCACCATCAAGAATCTTATAAAATCATTGTACTTATTTTCCTTATTCTTGATTACCGTTCAGTTAGAAACCACCAGCCACATGGCCTTGAAAACATTAGTCTGCCCTGCAGCTGAGGGAGTTTCCCACTGCTGGCAAAGCTTTCTAAGAAATTGCAGTGGCCACAGGAAGTTCATTAAAGTGCTAATGTCATTGTTTTTCTTAGAACAATTAAATAATGAAGAATTCTGAAGCACATGTATGATTGTGATCATAAAAAATTATGTGAAATATCCAAAATAGTTTATTGTATTTCTAATTTTGATGTGTTAAATGTTTTAAAGATTGATTTGGATAAGAGACCTGAATGGATGGAACTGCCCCACCAATATTTTATTTCTCTGTCAGGAAGTTGCTCCTTGACATGTTCTTTAATTCATTACCTAATTCCATGCCTTGAGCACCAGCCATGATGTTGTTGGTACAGGTATCTTCATGAGACCAAATACTCTTCCCCCAATAATTCCTCAATCTTGAACACCAAGCCTTCAGACACGCAGGATGAGGAGAGACGAAAGACACGCAATGTCCTGAAGAGGCAGAGGAGAAATGAGTTGAAGCATTGTTTGTTGGCTCTTCGAGATGAGGTGCTGGAACTTTCCAAGAATGACAAGGCCCCAAAGGTGGTCATCTTGAGAAAAGCAACAGAGTAGGTTAGCAGGCTGAAGGTGGAGCAACAGATGAGATGCAAATTCCCGAGCAACAGTTGTCAAACCACTGAGATGATTTATGGACTTTTGAGTCTCTATATCTGCAAACTTCACAATCTCTATCCATGTGTAAATAATTTTGATGTTATCTAATTTTATATGTTTCTTACTTTTTGCATACGAGACTTATCTTTGGAAAGAAGGGGGATGTTGTGTGATTGCCTTTAAGAGTGATGTCCCTTTAAGATCTTAGTATGCTAATGAGCCAAGTGCCAGGATGCAGTCATGCGACTACATGCCCGTCTCACTCTGTAACTGGAACACCTGGAGGCAAGTCCTGTAAATAGTTAGCTCTGTACTGTATATAGTTGTTAGCTGTAAATACACCTGTTTGACATCTTCAATCAACTGAACTCCACGCACCTCATTTATGTTGCATCAGACAACATAAAAAGCTTCTCATTATAGCTGCTGGGGAGTTTGGTGATGGTAAAAGAAAGACTTGAAAGATTTGCATTTATATAGCACCTTTCAAGACCTCAGGATGTCCCAAAGTGCTTTGCATGCAATGAAGTACTTTTGAAGTCACTGTCGTAATGTAGGAAACATGGCAGTCAATTTGCATACAACAATCTCCTACAAACAGCAATATTATAATGACCAGATAATCTATTTTTTGTGATGTTGATTGAGGGATAAATATTGGCCAGGACACCAGGGATAACTCCCGTGCTCTTCTTTGAAATAGTTCCATGGGATTTTTATGTCCACCTGAGAGAATAGACAGGGCCTCTGTTCAATGTGTCATCAGAAAGAGGGCACCTCTGACAGTGCAGCATTCTGTCAATAATGCACTGGAGTGTTAGTCTAGATTTTTGTACTCAAGTCTCTGGAGTGGTGAATGAAGCCATTGAATAGCAAGGGGAGGTGGTTAGGCTCATTCTCTCTTGTAGAGACACCTGCCACTTCTGTAATGCGAATGCTACTTACCTCTTATTAGCTTAATGTTGTTTGCATGCAGCAAGACCTGAACATGGATGCTTTATTACCTGAATAATTGTGAATGAAACTGAACACTGTGCAACATTCAATGAACAGCCCCACTTCTGATCTTATGATGGAGGTAGATCATGGATGAAGCAGCTGAAGATTGTTTGGCCTAGAATACTCATCTAAGTTCCATAATTTTGGCAGGACATGGACATAAGTTCCAAAACCCATCCACATGAAGCCAATGTCTCTATGCACTTTTCAATCTCTTCAATCTACTAGTTTCCTCACATGAGAACCACAAAGCAGTTGTTTAAAATAGCATGCTACTCATGAAAAGTAAGTGTTTTGCCTCCAGTAGCTGCTAGAAACAGATGCAATGCATGATAATGACCAAGAGATTGCAGTGTCCTGTACATCTGATCACACTGGTGCCAAAATCACCTATCTTGTTACTCATCTTCTTCTTAGCACTCTGTAGGTCAAAGACACTTACTTAAGGGAGATCCAATAGATCAAATGAGGAACTGATACATGGTGAGGCTCAAGAGCACAAGGAAGCCAGAGTATGTAAATGTACAAGTGGAGCCTGATGTAGATGAATGGAGGCTTACAAAATGCCAAACCCAGGCTGCAGAGCATGTGAATGATGATCTCACCAGTTCTTGCATGAAAAAAATGTTAATGGAGCTTCAGGCACATGTGGAGTTGCTGTCTGTCCATCGCAAGGTGTGAAGAGATAGCAGTCGAGTTCACTGCTTGGTGTGTGCCAACATTGGAGAGGATTCCATCTCACTGGAAGGCAGCTGCAAGAATATCTGCAAACCTTCGCCCACTTTGAGAGATTTAGGCAACTCACTCAACTCAATGTGAAGCATTGAATGAGGTATTGCAGGTCTGGGGGTTCTTGGCAGTCAGGTTGATATGAACCCAATTGCCAAGTCTACAGGCAACCACAGAGGGACTAGAGGATATTTGGTTGATTCATTCTGAGGGATTTAACAAGCTATGTGTTTTCTGAGGGCCATTCTTCCACTGACAGATGGTAACCAGATTCCTGTCCCAATACTGAAGGAATAGTTGATGTGTGCCAATCTGCTCTCTGAGGAACAATTCAAATTGCAAGATCAGGGAAGAAAGGAACCCTTCTGTCCTGCATCCATTCCAGGACTTGGGGTCCCTGAGAAGAAGGGCCATCTCCATTCCAAGAGACGAATAATATTTTACAGAAGCTGCCTAGATCTTAGATTCCATGCCCTCAAGTGGCATGCAGAAAAAGTGTTCGAATAGGCCAGACAAAAGCTTGTGTGATCATAAGGGTTGTACATGGTGAAAAAACAAGCAATAACTTTGTAAATATCTAATATTCACTGGAATATTTGATATAGGGACTGTTCAGGTAATGTGCTGACGTTGAAGCTCATGATTATGATACGATAACTCACTGTGAAAAGCAAGGGCTTTATTTGAAAGGAAGGATTTGAATTTATATGGTGCCTTTTATAACCTTAGAACATCCCAAAGCCCTTCCCAGCCAATGAAGTACTTTTGAAGTATTGCCACTGTTGTAATGTAAGGGTAATGCAGCAGCTAATAAACACGCAGCAAGGTCCCATAAATAGCAATGACCAGATTTTTCTTTTTACTCGTTATGTTGTTTGAGGGATAAATATTGGTCAGGGCACCAGGAGAACTCACCTTCTCTTTGAATAGTGCCATGGGATCTTTTACATCCAATTGAGAGGGCAGACAGGATGGTGGTTTATAAATCAATTGCGAGCTATGACATTTTGGTAAGAAAAATAAGGAAGTCACATATTACTTGGAAAATGAGAAACCAAATGGGGTACAGGACACAAGTAACTAAAAGAAGTGATGCAAACCAAGCACTAGGGTGTATAGGGATAGATTTGAAGACTAAAGAAGCTATCCTAAACTTGTATTGAACACTGGTTAGACCACACTTGGAGTACTGTGTACCGTTCTGGTGACCAGATTATAAAATGGGTGCAGGAGAGGGTGCAAAAAAGATTTCCAACGATGATAATAGAAATGTATGTTTATACCTAAGGATGAACTGGCTAATCTCTTTTCTCTTGAAAGAGGCTGAGGGTTGATCTAATAGAGGGCTTTAAAATTATGAAAGGTTTTGTTAGAATAGACAGGGAGCAAGTGTTGCCACTTGTGAGAAGAGCAAAATTCGAAGCCATCAATATAAGATATTTGCCAAGAAATCAAATTGAGAATTCAGAAGAAACTTCTTTACCCAGACAGTGGTTGAGACGAACAGTATAGCTGCATTTAAGGGGAAGCTAGTAAGCACATGGGGGAGAAGGGAATAGAGGGATATGTTGATAGAGTTGACGAGGAAGGATCGGTGGAGGCTTGAGGCTTTAGTGCCAGCATAGACTCATTGGGCCGAATGGCCTGCTTCTGGGCTGTATATTCTATGTAAAAAGAGAGAGCCCTTTTGACAATACAGCACTCCCTCAGTACTATCCTAAAGTGTCAGCCTAGATTGTTGGCTCAAGTCCTGGCGTGGGACTTAAACCCACAAGTTTCTGACTCAGTGATGAGAGTGTTACCACTAAGCAAGGCAGAGACCAAGATAATAATAAGGCATGTGGAGGGTATGTTGAGGAAGACTGAGCATATCACGTAACATGTAAAGCCTCCATCATATTTAATTGGGAATTGTAAAATAAATTTAGCTAAAAGCCAATGAATTGAGAGTAAAATCACAGGTGGTGATTCTTAATGGTACAGAGCAGTGCTGACAAACAATCAATTCCTTCATCTGATCTTCGCAACATCAAAGACTTGAGTTCAATGGCGAGTAAAATTGGGCAGGGTGTAAAACCTGTCTTGCACCTGATCTTGCCAGTTTTCCGACAGACTGGTGAGGTTAAAATTGCCTCCTCTGCTGGGGTTCTCCCAAATCTCCTGCTGAGGTTACAATCAGTGACCATGAAAACTTCCACAGGATATTGGGGTCTCCAAAGAACAGGAGGGAGTTCTCCTGGTAACCTTACCGATAATGCTCCCTCAACCAATAACTAGAAAATTAAACACCTAACTAGTCATTCATATTACTGGTGTTCGTGGGATCTTGTTGTGTGCTGAATTGCTCCTGGATATTCTTAACTAATGTCAGTCACTCTACTTCAAAGTGGTTTTGATGTATTTGAAGTGCTTTGAGATGTTTCTAAAAGAGATGATAATGCTGCAAGTAAATAGAGTTCTTTGTGCTGGAGAAGCAGTCTGGCACAATCTCCATGAGGTGGTCTCACAGTTCAACTACTCACAGGGTGGCACAGTGGCGCAGTGGTTAGCACCGCAGTCTCACAGCTCCAGCGACCCGGGTTCAATTCTGGGTACTGCCTGTGTGGAGTTTGCAAGTTCTCCCTGTGTCTGCGTGGGTTTCCTCCGGGTGCTCCGGTTTCCTCCCACATGCCAAAGACTTGCAGGTTGATAGGTTAATTGGCCATTATAAATTGCCCCTAGTTTAGGTAGGTGGTAGGGAAATATAGGGACAGGTGGGGATGTGGTAGGAATGTGGAATTAGTATAAATGGGTGGTTGATGGTCGGCACAGACTCGGTGGGCCGAAGGGCCTGTTTCAGTGCTGTATAACTAAACGAAACTCTTTACTGCACCAATCTGACTGCCGAGATAATGCTACTAGTCTATAATGCATCAACACCAAAAGTAGTAGCTAGCCCATACGTGTCATAGCTATGAGACAGCAATTTCATCAATGATCTGCAAAAAAATACCACTTTTAACAAATATGTAGTTCCTGTTGATGACGTTTTAGTGGTTGGAGCACTTCCGTAAGCTACATAAGCTGATGCAAGTCTATATCTGGAAGAGTTGTCCAATAATTGAGCAGAATACAAATCAGTCCTCCTTTGTACTTTCTTAAAGAGGTCTGCCACGAGTTTTCTGCAGTCATATGTCTGAATTGTAATAGAATGGAACTTGGAACAGGTAACTCCCACTTGCACAGCTCTTATTTTGGTCTCCAGCAGTTTTGAATGGTTACATTTTATGTGGCATTTAGCACATAAACTTTTAGAAATGATCATTTGTTTTACATGTGCGTTTAAGATAATTGAAAAAATATTTTGTGCACTTCAGAAAACAAGTGCACAAGATGCCACTTTAAGGATGTCATTTGTAAGAAGAGGTCAGGATTGTTTTTAACCTGTTGGCTTGTTTGTTTCAGGGATCCTACACGTACTTCTGCTGCTGTCCTTATCTTGTTTCAACACCAGTGCAGCTCCAGTGTTAAATAAAACAATGACTATGAGCTATCAACTGGCAGCTGAACTAAACCGCTCTGCTTCTGCTCTTCTACAGACCTATGTAAGAATCTTTACCTTCTTGATATAATTTTGAATTTTGAATGTTTTATTTGAAATTGTGAATTTTTAAGTTAAACTACTAGTGTGTAATTTATTGAATTTCATGTCAATGTTTTCCTGCAGACTCTATAGCCTTCAATTTTATTGCAAGCATAGGGATGTGATGGTGCAGTGGATTAGAAAACTGTCCTTCTACCCCTGAGAGCTGGGAGTGAATCTGTCCCAGACTGATTGGATGAAAATCTTCTGCCACTGTCAGTTATAGTAGTTCAATGCCAAATGCCATCATTATAAGTGGTTCGGGGGAGCAGTGCTCAGGTAAGACCTGTGACCTTTATGCACTGCTGTCACTTATTCTACTTCCTGCTGCTGCTCTCATCAGGGCCTGGTGATGGCTGGATATTGGTGATTCCCATAGTCAGAAGGGAGAGAATCTGGTTCTGGGTCTTTGTTATGTGGCGACCTGATGGCAGCTTGTGAAATCAATGATAATCTGAGTCTCCCATTCCATGTGTCTCCATTGTTGTTGAATTCAATACGTTAAGGAATGGCATTGATGACAGGGTGCCATGTCTTTGCTGTTAATGGCACTCCATTAAAGCACAAGTATGTTGAAACTGAGGAGGTGCAACCAGTCCTGTTGATGCACCGCCATGCCTCAAATCTTCACATAATTCCTCACTATAAACTGACAGTCTTCCTCAGTAGGGATGATGTTCTGACTTAAGGCAAATTATAGGGCCAGAGTAGATGAAGCTTTTCCATGTAACGAGCTGGGGCTGTAACGTACCTGAGAGCACTTTGTGCTAAGAATGTCTGCAAAATTGAGAATGACATCTCCCAGACTGTTAAGTGCGAGCTCACCCAAAAATAGATACATTTAGTTTTAAACAGTGTAGCAACTTGTATTGGTGGCAATGCTGCAGCACACTGCTGTATCAATGAGATGTGCCATGGGTCAGAAAGGTACAGCTTACATCTATATTTCCTTAAGTATAATTTCCTGTTCTTGGACATGCTACCAAGGACATGATGGACACAGGGAGAGAGGGATAATTATAGGGTGAGTCACCACTGCCCCCCCCCCCCCACCCCATCCACACCATTCAACAGCCTATGGTGCAGCTTCCGTGTCTATTCCTGTAGCCAAGGATTTACATGTGGCATTAGGGACAACCTGAAGGGGAGAAAAAGGACACCCAATGCGTGTTGCACTTTTCATGAATGATTAAAGCACAGCATGATGCAATTGACCTCTTAATTGTTGCTTCTCTTAATATTGTTAGCTGGGTGCAAAATCTTTTTTTAAAGAACGATTAGTTCATCTGGTATGCCATGGCATCTCTACTTCAATAATTCAAGTCGCTATATTAGGAGCTCAAGGTCAGGGCTGCCTTCCATTTAATCCATTGAATTTAGACTGGCTGAGATATGCTACTTCTCTAGGCAGAATGCTGTCAGTGGTGTGTTCACTTATCTCACCCCACCTGGAGTCAGTTATTGATGACTTCACTGGCTTCACTGCAATCATGCTAAACGGAGTTATGTGGGGACTAGAAGAAGGTGGTGAAGATGAAAGAAAAACAGGAAGCAATGCAAGTTATAAAATGAGTATGAAGTGAAAATGCATTGTCATATAGAGGTAAAAATAATATAGAAAGACATTAAATTTCCAGTTAGCTAGTAACAGTTGTTTTGCTAAAAATACATTTCCTGTTTACTTAGCAAGACAACTATTAAAATTACTTCTTAACATGTTCCTTTGTGTTGTGGTGAGTAAAACAGAATTTATTGTTTAACCATGGCAATGATTGTGTTGTAGCTTTCAGCATCTAGACCCTACTGCACTCTGGAATTGCATCCCTAAGCCCCATGCTTTCCCACTTTGATATCCTTTATGAAAATCACCTCTGACAATTATTTTGGTCACTCCTTCTAGTAGCTCCTTCTTTGACTTGGAATCTATTTTTTCTAATTATGCCTCTGTGAAGTGCCTTAGGATGTTCAGTGATGCTAAAGGTGCTATATAAATGCAAGCTACTGTTATATATTCCCATTGCTAATATTAGCCTTTACTTTCAGCTCTCTGCTCAAGGATTTCCTTTCGTTAATGCTAATGATCCTCTATGCAGAATTGGGGTGAAGTGTCTTCCCAAAGGACATCTGCAGAATATCCAGGAAAATGAAATGCTTAAGAAAATATATATTGGTGTGAAACAGTTTGACTTGCACTTGAAAAACATTGTGGTTCAGCAGAGGGAGACGAACTCTCAAAAGAAAAAATTGCACAATGAACTTGTAAATACTCAGACTCAGCTAATATCACTGCAGTCAAATCTCCAGTTCATTCTACACATCAGAGGTTATCATGTTCCCAAAGAATTAGAGTGTTCACCAGAACGCAATGGTATCCCAGATAGTCCATTTCTACAAAAACAACAAGGATGTGCAATACTGCGAGAGTTTAAACGGTATATCAAGCAAGTGTTAAAGAGTTTTCATCATTTATTGCGGAATGTTCCTGGCAAAGCACTTTCTACAATTTCCACTGCAGACATTTAAGGGGACTCGGATGAAAAGAAATCGTGGAAATGTAACATTTGGGCTGTTCAGATACAATATGCAAGTGCAGCAATATACGTACCTGGGCCAACATCTTTGCTGCAGTTCTTGAGTATATTTAATGCACTGCTGTGACTTAAATCTGATTTTAACTGGAAAGAGTTCTGCCTCACAATTGTGCTGAGTAAGAAGCTATTTCAGACACTCCAAGTTGTAGTTTCGGGGGGAAAAAAATCAAAACATTCAACCAACCTTACATTTAGAAAGGTTAGAATTAAGTAAAAAGGTGACCTAAATGGAGCTGCCAATTTCTGCGAGTTGATTAATGTACTTAAAAAGATTATCTATTTATGGTACAGATCTGAACCTAATAGTGATTATTTTAGGTGGTCTCTATAGCACAATGTCTGTCTATACAGGAGAATGTTTCTTTCATTTTGGAGTTGATGTATTTTGCTATAATGGCTAACAAACAGAACTCCAAATTAGTATAAATAGAATATTTTATGCATTGATATTGAATCTATTAATTATTATTTTTCATGAGACTTAAGCCGCTTTCACATGTAATTTTTTTGGGGACCAATTCGAAAGTACGTTTCCCACCATTACTGGCTTATAAATACAGGTAATTCTACCTCTTTCCAGCAGCATCAGACTATTAGCAGCTGTATCCAAACTCTCCTCTACTTCCACCTGTATTTGATCATTTTGTTCAGGAGACGTACTTCCTCGAGTGTCACCCAAAGAACCCTTGTTTTTTTGTTCACCAGATACAGCCTGACTGTCCAGTAATGGTATTTATTTATTTACCATGCCAGACTATCCTTTAATGATATAACTGATTGCAATAAAGAATTTTGCTGCAATTTTCATTAAAAAACTTGGGAGAAGACAGGGTGCTTAAGTTAAGTAATAAGAGTAGCAAATGCTGAAAATACTCAACAGGTCAGGCAACATTTGTGGCGAGAGAAACAGTGTTAGCGTTTCAGGTTAATGCCCTTTATCAGAACTTAACTATCATTTCAAAAGCAGACTATTGTGAAGCACAGCCATAGGTCAACAACCTGGATACTGTTTTGTTACCGTTATTTATTTAATTATTAAATCTTTATGGTATTGAATATATTAGAATTTTATACACAAAGGCTTATTTAATATGTATTTTTTGTATTTATTTATATGGTGAATTTCTTAAATAAAGAACTGAACTGAATTCATTCTGCTATTGCTTCCATGTTATTTTTGTTAACTGAATGATTTCTGATACCTATACATTTGGCTAACCAGTGCAGAGAAATTCCAGTACTGAGTGAACTGTCTTCTCGTAACAAACACATTTATTTTAGAACGTGCAGAATTCACAATCTTTTCCTTGATATTTCTCTTTAAAACACACAGAATTACAGTGAAACATTTTTTGGAGAAGCATCTTTAATTGTAAAAACCCAATTGCTTCTCTTCCATCCTTCAGGAACCTGCCACGCCACTTGCTTTGGCCTCTGCGTCATTCCAGCTAAAATCTAGTCTTTGATTTCCATGTTTAAAATTAGCCTTTCAGATACTGTTGGACGTGGTTTCAGTTGTGGCTCAGTGGGTGGCCCTCTCACCTCTGAGTCAGAAGATCTTTTGGGTTTATGCCCCGCTTCAGAGACTTGAACAAAAAAATTTAGGCTGATAATCCAATGTTGTACTGAGGGAGATGTTGTCTTTCAGATGAAACATTAAACCGACACCTTGTCTGTCCTCTAAGGTGGAATGGAAAAGATCCCATGGCGGTATTTTGAAGAAGAGCGTAAGAGTTCTCCCGGTGTCCCCAGGCCAATATTTATCCCTCAACCAACATCAGTAAAACAATTTAACTGGTTATCATCACTTTGCTGTTTGTGGGGGCTTGCTGTGTGCGAATTAGCTGCTGCGTTACATTACAACGTTACATTACATTCCAACAGCAACTACACTTAAAAAAAATTCTTAATTGGTGGTGAACTGCTCTGGGACAAGCTGAGACCGTGAAAGGCGCTATCTAAAAATGTTATTTCATTTCTTCCTTTACGGGAGATTGAAGGCAGAGGATAATTTAAAAAAAATTCTTTCCTAGTATTTTTTTAATTTGTTGTGGGGATGTGGGCACACTGGCAAGGCAGTATTTATTGCCTGTCCCTAGTTGCCCTGACAATATAAGAGTCAACCACATCATGTGGGACTGGAGTCATATGTGTACCAGACTGGGTAGGGGTGGCAGGTTCCCTTAGTCAACCTGTTGGGTTTTTAAAACACTATAGAAGTTTTCACAGTCATTTTTCCCTGGAGCTAGCCCACAATTTACCAGATTTATTGAACTCTACTTCATAATTTGTCATGACGGGATATGAACTCACACTCTGTGGGTTTTTAGTCGTGTTCCATGACCACTACACTACAACAGAGATGAATTTCTTGCTGCTATAATTAGTGTCTATCATGATAGAATAGATTGTACATGGTTTGTTGTGGAAGAAATGGCTGTTAGTTGGAATGGCCTTTTCTTATAGCATACTTTACTGGGCTTCATGGTGATATATGGCATAATTAATGAGTGTCCATAATCCACAAGTGTTCACATTATTCTGATATGTAACACATGGACGCCTTAGAAAGGATATATTTCCCTTGGAAGAAGTGCAATTTAGATTCACCAGAATGTTACCAGGGCACTAAGGATTAGGTTATGAAGAGAGATTATACAACTAGGCTTGTATTCCCTGCAATATAGAAGGTTAAGGGGTGATTAATTGAAAGGATGATAGGGTGGATGGAGAGAAACTTTTTCTGCTGGTTGGGGAGTCTAGGTCAAGGGGAAAAAACCTTAAAATTAGAGCCAGTCCAATCAGAAGAGATGTTTGGAAACACATCTTCACGCAAAGTAGAAGTTTGGAACTCTCTCCCACAAAAAGCAGTAGATGCTAGATCAATTAATAATTTTGAATCTGTGAACAATACATTTTTGCTAGAAAGGGTATGAATGGATATGGAGCCATGGCAGGTGGATGGAGTTAAGATACAGATGGCAGAATAAGCTTGAGGGGTTGAATGGCCTACTCCTATTCCTGTTTCTGTGATACCATCAAAATTCTTAGATGCATTTGCAGAATTGGTGGAATCAATTATTGCCTCAGTTGTAATTAGTGGGCCAGAATGTTCAATAACTCCCTCTAAAAAAAGTTCAGTTGAATTCTCCTCTAGCCAATATTTTATTTTAGTTTCTACAATGCCCTGTATCAACAAATATAAAATATATTTGGGACATAAGACATAGCTTTTAATAGAGCTTACACAAAATCCCTGTATGGGTTGATCCCTTTATTGTGGGCATTACTTTCCTATTCCTCGTATATGCTGATAGACCAGGAAAAGTTTTTCAGTTCAGTAGAATGTTCTGTAAAGTTTTGGTAGGTTAGGGGTTAAAGATGGATTCTGCTTTGGATTAATTGAAGGAAGTTATTTTCTCTCTGGTTTGGGTTGCCAGAAAACCACACCTGAAGCAAATCCTAATTAGAATTTGGGCTGTTACAGTGTGGAGATTCTTTCTGGGTTCATTAAGTTTAACCATTGTCTGGATTGCAGGCGGCACCAGCACTATGTGTTTTGGAATATTTTGGAAATGTCTGAAGAGATGGGAAGCTGACTGTTTTTGATTCTATGTTGCTGGAAGGCTAAGTGTTGTGTCCAGATGTTTTTTCCATACTGGACTGAAGTAAAGAAGTAAGAGATGGCTTACTTTAGTTTTAGAATTGATGTAAAGATCCTGTAAATGGCTTTTAGGAAAACTACATTATAAATAACCCTTTAAGACATTTTGATAATAATTTGGCTCTCAGATTGAGTATAAATGACAGCCAGTATTAAACTTGGATGGAATGCTTGCAGAGTTCCAATGGAAGTGTTGTATAACTTATTTGAGAATTGGATGAGGAGATGTGAATAGCTTGATTGAATGTGCTTTGGGTTGTTGTTGAATCTGTGAAAGCGACCTCTGTCAAAAAAAGTGTCATTTTACAAAGACTTCTATAACACCATCATGGATTCAAAGTTCCAGAAATAAATATTCACAGCCAGTATGGAAAATGCTTGTGGATCTTCATGCAACACTACCCTAATCTGATAGAATCTGTTGGGCATTTAAAAACTTGAGGTAAGACCACAATAAAAAGGTTAGACCCATGGGTGATTTAAAGATCAAATACTGGTTAAATTTGACGAATAATCAGATTATTTCCTGCATGAGCTGGCAATTGAAATTCTGGGCTTAAGCTTTGATTTGGCTCGACCAACAAAATATCCACTCACCATTATGAATACTTTTGAAAGATTAAGGTTAACTTTGATAAGAAGCTCCCTAATGTATATGCATCCTGATGTTAAAACTACAATTTTGTAGGGTCATCTGATGGTTCAACAGGTTTAAGAATTTAAATGCATTGCCATGATGCAGTATGTATGGATTACTTCCTATAGTATGCTTATGAGCTCACTCAAACCTGGAGTGATGCCAGTCACCTACAAAAGCTTGTATTTTTGCACCGCCTCTAACATCCCAAAGAGCTTCACAGAAGCATCATAAAATTTGACACTAAGCCATATAGAATCTTAGAATAGTTACAGTACCGAAGGTGGCCATTTGGCCCATCGTATCTGTGCTGGCTCTCTGCAAGAGCAACTCACCTAGTCCCACTCCCTTGACTCTTCCCCATAGCCTTGCAAATTCTTTCTCTTCAGATATTTATCCAGTTCTCTTTTGAAGGTGGAGCGATTAAAAATCGAGGATGCTCAAGAGGCCAGAACCGGAATAGTGCAGCTATCGCGGAGGGTTGTGGGGCTGGAGGAGATTACTGAGATAGGGAAGGACAAGGCCATGGAGGGATTTGAAAACAAGGATGAGAATTTTAAAATCGAGGTGTTGCTTAACCAGGAGCCAGTTTAGATCAGTGGGCACAGGGGTGTTGGGCGAATGAGACTTGGCTGGAATTAGGACACAGGCAGTGGAGCTTTGGGTGATCTCAGGTTTAAGCAGGGTAGAATGTGGGAGACCAGTCAGGAGTAGGTTGGAATAGTGAAGACTAGAAATAACAAAGGCTCATGCCACTTTGTGAGCCACTGGCAGTGAACTTGAAAATGATTACAAGAAAATATCCTCCCTGGCAGAAGATTATATCATCAGGCAAAGATAAAGTTCTGTAATGAAAAATTCTGTATTCATGAATTCTTCCCAGCACCACTGTGTACCACTGGTGATGGCCGGGTATTTCCATGGCATGCAACAAATACTTGACCTATTTTACTGATGCCCTCTCCACTTGCCTCTTTTGCAATGACAATATTTTGCATATATAAACAGTGCCAGAAGTTGTAAATCATGCTTATTGAAAGAGTTGTTAATTTTTAGTTCCATATCTTGCCAACTATGGGGTTCCTTTTTATCTAAATCCCTGTGGCGTATGTATCTGAGCTTGTGTTTGGAAAGGAGCGAAGAGCAGTGTCTGTGGTGCAGTGGTTACATGACCGGATGCAGCGGAGTTGGTCCATCTTCCTGTGGCACATCTAAAGAAAGGGAAGAGGAAGGCCGATTACAATGATGTCTTTAGACTGGTCTTCCTATATAGCTTTGAGTGCAAGGAGTGAAATGCTAAAGGATTTAAGCAAATGTTTTATTGATATTTAGTGAATTAGAAAATAGGATGAGAGAGAAAAAAACAGAATTTGTTTTTATTCCTGAGCTGCCAGCAAACTTCCTAACTCCCCCTCTCTATGGCCTCCTCTTCCAGGATTTCAAGGACCTCTTCCTCATACACAGTTAGCAGTCTAAAGTTTCGGGGCCCTCCCCCTTTAAATGATCTAAGTTATGTGCTGTCTCTCCATCAAGCAGAGTGAAAATGAGAAGTTCCAGTTGTTAAGATAACATGTAGCAACAAAAGTGTCAGTGTGCAGCCTACAGTCAGTGTGCCAACATGTAACTCTCAGCTATATTAGATAGAGGATTCTTTTGGGCTAAATACATATAAGAACATGGGTGAAGGAATATGTCCTTGTGAAGGCTGGTGATGTAACGGATCATGGTCATTCATGGCAAAAGCTGAAAGTACTTTATGGCTGTGTGAAAGGAAGGCAATTTTAAATGCCATACGTGCTTAACACATGGAAGGTCATTGATGGGTTCTCCTACCTTAGTTGACCTGGTAAGGTCATTGGTCTTTTCTGTGTATGGCTTCCAGGTATGCATTGTGGTGAGGGGTTGCATTTATATTGGTGACCATCTCCTTTTAGTTTTCTTTGATGTGCATTGCCAAAGAGGGTCACCCTTTCTCCTTTCCTACTTCCTACAGGAGAATTGCTATGGCTCCATCAGAGAAAATGGTCTGTCTCTTTTAAGCTGCTACTGAACATTAAATCCCAGTAGCAGCCCATGATTTCCTATTTCGCATTATGTTAGCTCTAATCACAGGTTTTTTTCATACCTAGAACTTGCCCGCAATACTAAGATTAGGTTGAACCCCAAAAATCATATGTGGTTGGAAGCTATGGGACATGTGGGTGTGATTCATGCACGGCTATAATTCGGGTTGGCACATTACTGTTGGAAAAGTCTACAATCCTGTCTTTTCTACAGGCTCAGAAAATAAACCAGGTTTGTTTTTATTGTTTGTGAGCTCATGTAAATACAATTGTAACATTCTGACTGTAGATTCTGTTACTCAAACTATGAGAAATACAACGTTCCTCGGACTGCTACTCTCGCCGCATCCTGAGATCCACACTCAGTGCTATGCACCGCCACACGTACACACTGGACCTCTCTCTCCAGCGGCACCGCCTCACCTTATCTCAAAGCTGTTCTACTCCGCAGTTTCATTTCATCTTTCGTCTCATCCGACGCATTAACAAAAAACTTTTTTTCTTCCTTTCAGGTGTTAAGGAACGCAAGCTCCAGCAGCTGATGGGGACTAATGCCCCTCCAGATCCTCCCTCCGCTTCACTTCCCTCTGACCCCACCCCTTCTGATCTGACCCCTTGCCGTGTATTCACCATACCCTCTGACCTCCCCCTCTCTGATGCTGAGCGTTCTGTACTCAGCAAAGGTCTCAGTTTTATCCCCTTACGCCCCCACCTCAATGAATTTCGTGCTCGGCATGACGTTGAGCTCTTCTTCCGTCGCCTCTGCCTCCGGGCTCACTTCTTTGACCAGGAATCCTCCCCACGACCAGCAGACCCATTCACCCGCCTCCAGCATTCTCCCTCTACCTGGACCCCTCCCCCTGGCCTCTTACCTGCTCTTGATCTCTTCATTGAAAACTGTCGGCGAGACATTGGTCGTCTCAGTTTCTCTGCCCCCCTCACTCACTCTAACCTGTCCCCCTCTGAACTTGAGGCACTCCGTTCTCTCAGGTCTAACTCCGACATGGTCATCAAACCTGCAGACAAGGGTGGTGCTGTTGTCGTATGGCGTACCGACCTCTACCTTGCAGAAGCTCAACGCCAACTCACGGACACTTCTTCCTACCTCCCTCTGGACCATGACCCCACCACCGAATATCAAGCCATCGTCCAAAGGACGATGACCTCATCTCCTCTGGAGATCTTCCCTCTACAGCTTCCAACCTCATAGTCCCACAACCCCGGACAGCCCGCTTCTACCTCCTTCCCAAAATCCACAAACGGGACTGTCCCGGCAGACCCATTGTGTTAGCCTGCTCCTGCCCCACTGAACTTATTTCTTCCTATCTTGACTCTATCTTTTCTCCGCTGGTCCAGTCTCTTCCCACCTACATCCGTGATTCTTCTGACGCTCGACGTCATTTTGACAATTTCCAGTTTCCTGGTCCCAACCGCCTCCTCTTCACGATGGACGTCTAATTGCTCTGCACCTCCATCCCCCACCAGGATGGTTTGAGGGCTCTCCGCTTCTTCCTGGAACAGAGGCCCAACCAGTCCCCATCCACCACCACCCTCCTCCGCCTGGCTGAACTTGTTCTCACATTGAACAACTTCTCCTTCAACTCCACGCACTTCCTTCAAGTAAAAGGTGTTGCTATGGGTACCCGCATGGGTCCTAGTTATGCCTGTCTTTTTGTGGGATATGTCGAGCATTCTTTGTTCCAGTCCTACTCAGGCCCCCTCCCCCAACTCTTTTTCCGGTACATTGATGACGGTATCGGTGTCGTTTCCTGCTCCCGCCCCGAACTGGAAAACTTTATCAACTTTGCTTCCAATTTCCACCCTTCTCTCACCTTTACATGGTCTATCTCTGACACTTCCCTTCCCTTCCTCGACTTCTCTGTCTCCATCTCTGGGGATAGGTTGTCTACTAATATCCATTATAAGCCCACCGACTCCCACAGCTACCTCGACTACACTTCTTCACACCCTACCTCCTGTAGGGACTCCATTCCATTCTCCCAGTTTCTCCGTCTCCGACGCATCTGCTCTGATGATGCTACCTTCCATGACGATGCTTCTGATATGACCTTTTTCCTCAACCGAGGATTTCCCCCCACTGTGGTTGACAGGGCCCTCAACTGTGTCCGACCCATTCCCCGCACCTCTACCCTCACCCCTTCCCCTCCCTCCCAGAACCGTGACAGGGTTCCCCTTGTCCTCACTTTTCACCCCACCAGCCTCCATATCCAAAGGATCATCCTCCGCCATTTCCACCACCTCCAGCGTGATGCCACTACCAGTCGCATCTTCCCCTCCCTTCCCCGTCAGCATTCCGAAGGGATCGTTCCCTCCGCGACACCCTGGTCCACTCCTCCATTACCCCCACCACCTCGTCCCCTTCCCATGGCACCTTCCCCTGCAATCGCAGGAGGTGTAATACCTGCCCATTTACCTCCTCTCTCCTCACTATCCCAGGCCCCAAACACTCCTTTCAGGTGAAGCAGCGATTTACTTGTACTTCTTTCAATGTAGCATACTGTATTCGCTGCCCACAGTGTGGTCTCCTCTACATTGGGGAGACCAAGCGCAGACTGGGTGACCGCTTTGCGGAACATCTCCGCTCAGTTCGCAAGCAGGACCCTGAGCTTCCGGTTGATTGCCATTTCAACACTCCCCCCTGCTCTCATGCTCACATCTCTGTCCTGGGATTGCTGCAGTGTTCCAGTGAACATCAACGCAAGCTCGAGGAACAGCATCTCATCTACCGATTAGGCACACTACAGCCTGCCGGACTGAACATTGAGTTCAATAATTTCAGAGCATGACAGCCCCCCATTTTACTTTCATTTTTAGTGATTTTTTTTTTCTTTCTTCATACATTCTTTTTTTTACATTTTTTACAATCTTTTTTTTTGCATTTATTTCATTTCATCTTAGTTTGTTCAGTTTGCTTACTCACTGTTTTTTTCAGGTTTTCACTTGCTGCTGTTCAATATTCAGTGTATATACACCTAATCTGTACTAATGCTTTGTCTTTCAACACACCATTAACATATTGTTTGCCTTTGCTCCGTGACCTTTTGGTCAGCTATGCGGCCTGAACCAATCTAGACCTCCTTTGTTACCTCTTGCCCCACCCCCACCTCACTTGCTTATAACCTGTGACTTTTCTAATATTTGTCAGTTCCGATGAAGGGTCACTGACCCGAAACATTAACTCTGCTTCTCTTTCCACAGATGCAGCCAGACCTGCTGAGTGGTTCCAGCATTTCTTGTTTTTATTTCAGATTTCCAGCATCCGCAGTATTTTGCTTTTATGAAGACTCTTCCTTGTTTGCAATGCTTTCAAAACACTTTGTTCAGTGACTGATGCATGTTTGCTGAATGTTCCACTACTGGGATTTTTTTCCTGTCAGCAGCGCCTACAGTTTTACACTGCTGAATGAGCATTGTCTGTGTTTCATGTATAAACCAATATCATGCTTACTATAAGGGCAGGGATGGGTTTACATACAGCAAAACATATTTCGAATCACATTTCATTTGTGATGGCAAGATTCCTTTGTATCAGTAGTTTAAATAATCTGAATGGCTGTCTGGCTCAGTGCAAAGTAAAAGTGTTTTATGGTCTGTTGGTTGTTCCTAGAATACAGACTTGTAACAACCCAGGAACTCAACAAGATATCACAGTTTTGCCTGTCACTCCAAATGGTGGAACTGATAAAGAGGTGCGAGTACAGTACGTTGCAATATTTCAGGAATGTGAATATCTTGAAATGGGTCCTGTTATTCTATGTACTTTTTGATTGTGTGAAAAAAATTAAAAAGAAATGCATGATGGTGTCAGATAAATAGTGCACATGAGAGAGGTGAAATGTGGATCGTTATAACTGGCCTCTGCTTTGTGCATCATCCCCTGATTTTGCTTTAACAACATATGCCTAATCCTGAAAGTTTACATTGATGTTACAATGCAACTGCATTCTATATATTGATCAATGTGAAGACATCAGTATTGGAGAATAGAATGCTTCTTCACTTTTGGTACTCCCATATCAGTCATAAGAACATAGTAATGAATGGAACAAGAGAAGTCCATTTGATTGATCAAGTCTATTCCTTTTGAAAACTTTAAGCAGTCTTCTTTATCATGATTCCAGCCAATCCAGTGAATCTCCTGACATAGCTGATCAAGTACAGGCAAAACTCAAGAAGGTAAAGCATTGTGAGGTTATTTCTGATCCCTTCTCCTGAAGAGTTAGTTTGGTTTTTGGTGCTATTCTTGCCTCTGAGTCAGAAATGGTTGTGGTCAAGCTCCACTCTAGAGAATTAAGCACATAATCTAGGCTGACACTTCAGTACAGTACTAAGGGAGTGCTGCACAGTTGGAGGTGCCATCTTTCAGGTGAGGCATTAACCCAAGGCCCCGTCTGCCCTCTCAGGTGGACGTAAAAGATCCCATGGAACTATTTGAAGTAGAGCAGGGGATTTCTCCCCGCTGTATACTAAAAACAGATTATTTGGTCTTTTAGCTCCTTGCCATTTGTGAGACCTTGCTGTGCACAAGTGGGATCGTGCTGTGCGCACATTGGCTGACTACAACTGAAGCGGGGGGAATGCGGCTTCCACTCAAAATAGGTCCAAAGTACAGTGGAGTGGTCATGCTTCCCACCTGAAGCTGTCAGCTTCAGGCCTTGTTTAAGTGCTGCCGGTGCAAAATGGATGGCCACTGCATGACTGGTTGTGGGAGGGAGCTGTGACAGCCAGCCTGTCAGATCTGGAGGTGGGGTTGCTGCGGTGAGTAACAAAATCTGGGGGTGGGGCGCACTTTACTCAGGTCAGAAGTATACTGGAGATTTTATAGGCCCAGGAAGAGCACACATGCTTCTACTGGTCTGACAAAAAAAAATTCCTCCTCAATTTTCTGAACAGCCTCCCGCTGTCCCTTTAAGAATAAGCTGCTCAACACCTGGTACAAAGAGGCGGAGCATGTACCGTGTACATTTCATCCATTTGTACCTGGAAATTGCAATCGATCTTCTATAATTGGCTGTAGTATAAGGATCACAGAATCACAGAATAATACAGTGCAGAAGAGGCCCTTCGGCCCATCGAATCTGCACCGATGCATTAAAGACACCTGACCTGTCTATCTAATCCCATTTGCCAGCACTTGGCCCATAGCCTTGAACGTTATGACATGCCAAGTGCTCATCCAGGTACTTTTTAAAGGATGTGAGGCAACCCGCCTCTACCACCCTCTCAGGCAGTGCATTCCAGACTGTCACCACCCTCTGGGTAAAAAAGTTCTTCCTCAAATCCCCCTTAAACCTCCTGCCCCTCACCTTAAACTTGTGACTCCTCTTAACTGACCCTTCAACTAAGGGGAACAGCTGCTCCCTATCCACCCTGTCCATGTCCCTCATAATCTTGTACACCTCGATCAGGTCACCCCTCAGTTTTCTCTGCTCCAGCGAAAACGACCCAAGCCTATCCAACCTCTCTTCATAGCTTAAATGTTCCATCCCAGGCAACATCCTGGTGAATCGCCTCTGCACCCCCTCCAGTGCAATCACACCCTTCCTATAATGTGGCGACCAGAATTGCAGACAGTACTCCAGCCGTGGATGTAAAGGGTTAATGGTGAAGACAGTGAGAGAAACCCCTTCCACTGTAAGAGTGGTGATGTAACAGTCACATGAAATTAGGCTTGGGAGAAGAGGAGAGCAGCACGAAGGATAGTAGCTTAGGAGGCTTAATGCGAGAGTATGATGTAAATAATAGAGTTCTTTGCTGACCTTATCTTGAGTCTGAGACTTTCTTCAGAATGCCCCAGCAATGCTACTAAATACAACAACACCACAGGCGTAGGACTCTGATTTCCACATTTAAGCAACCTTTAAGAGAGTGGGCTGCTTACCCATTTACAGGCATGTCTGAAATTTGTACCAGGTGGGCCCTGGATATTAGTGGTGCAGCGGGGTGCCTCCTCCAATTTCCACTAATGACTTACCTGTTTTTCAGGCAAGAAGGTGAAAATCTTCCAATATTTCAAAAGTACTTCATTAGCTTAGGCTGCACTGGAAACATGAAAGGACCGTGAAATCATCTTTTTCTCTTTCTTTCTTTTACCTGCATCCAGGGCCTCCTGGATATCAAGGGGCTTAAAAGAAAAGACAAAGAAAAAAAGGAAGCTTATGGCAGATACTGAGGGCTCAATACCTCAGAACACCTAGAAGAATATAAAAATTGTAGGGGTGAAATTAAAAAGGAAATTAGGAAAGCAAAGAGAGGGCATGAAAAAACATTGGTATGGTTCATCATGAATACTTTGTAGGGATTTTCATCCTGGCAGCAGGGGTCTCGACGTCTGGAAAAAGCAACGCCAAGACTCCGCGTCACTATTCTCTGGGAGGCCTGCCGAATCTAGTGCTAATCAGGCACTTAAGTGGACAGCGGTGGGCCTTCCACAGGATCAAGGACCCTGTCGCTGGAAGTCCTGCCCTTGGAGAGCTGCTGGCCAATCAGAGACCGGCAGTTGCAGCACCACTATGGAGGCGGTGGCTGGTGCTGAAGGAGCACCTACTGGAGGCCGAGGAGCATTGCTAGAACTAGGCCTCAGGTACGTTAGGGCAAGAGGAGTCTCATGGGGCGGGGTCACTGGGAACGGGGGAGGGAGGTCAGTAGCAAGGGCTGGGGGTGACTCTCAGCAGGCCCCGACTCTTCCTGATGCTGGGTCCCTCGTTCAGGCACTTAGTGCCTTCAAACGAGGCTCCCCGCACTTGCTTTTTGAGGTATATATCAATGATTTGAACTTGAATGTAGGGGGTATAATTAAGAAGTTTGCAGACGATTCAAAAATTGGCCTTGTGGTTGTTAATGAAGAAAAAAGCTATAGATTGCAGGAATTTATCAGTGAACTAGTCAGGTGGATGGATCAGTGGCAAATGGAGTCCAATCCTGAGAAGTGTGAGGTAATACATTTGAGGAAGGCTAACAAGGCAAGGGAATACACAATAAATGGTAGGATACTGAGAAGTGTAGAGGAACAGAGGGATCTTGGAGTGCATGTCTGCAGATCCCTAAAGGCAGCAGGACAGGTAGATAAGGTGGTCAAGAAGTCATATGGATTATTTGCCTCGATTAGCTGAGGCATAGAATATAAGACCTGGGAGGTTTTGCTGGAACTGTATAAAACACTAGGGGCTGGATTTTAACAGCCCGCTGTCGCTCCCAGCGGCAAGCTCAAAAATTGCATGCCGATGAGCTGCTGTGATCTCCTGCACAGCGGCTCATTTAAGTAGTTGGGGTGGCCTGCCCCCCCAATCAGGTGGTGGGGTGGGCTGTCTGACCCCAGCAATGGCATCAGCTGCCTGTGTGCAGGTGCTGGCGCCATTTCTAAAGGGTAGTCAGCCCTGCCGACAAGTTTGCTTTTTTAAAGAGAAAGCCCCCAAAATTTAGAAAATAATATTGTAACCCCCCCACTTTCCAACCCCCCAGTAAAAATTACAGTATTTGCCCTTTCCCCCCAAAACACTTAACTTTTAAATCTGACCTTCCCCTCACCAGACTGCACAAAGTTGAAAGTTCACCCCTTCCCACCATTCCCTGCACCCATTACATTTATTTGACCCCATTTTCCCCCACTGCACTGAAAATCTTAACTCCCCCCGCCATTCCCCCACCGCCCCCACCAGTGTCACGCCTGCTTTCCCCAGATGGGGAATTGAAGGCGCAGGAGTGCCAGCCGCCATGCTGAAGATTGTGGCAGGACTGGACGATTGCTGGTATGTATATTGAAATGAATTAATTTTAATGATTTAAATATGGAAATTGAGGTCCTGTCGCTCAGAGGCAGGGAGACCGTCACGGAGCCTCACCGCCACTGGGAGGATCAGGCCAGGCCTCCTGGCATCAGCCTCTGAGGCAGGCTTCTGCCGGAACAATCCTCCGGCCCTCCCCCACCCCACCCCCCCGCCACCACGGAGCCCGACGTTGTTGGCTTTGTAATATTCAGCCCTAGTTCGGCCACAGCTTGTGTACTGTGTGCAGTTCTGGACACTGCACTATAGGAAAGATGTGATTGCTCTAGAGAGGATACAGAGGAGATTTACAAGGATGTTGCCTGGACTGGAGGATTGTAGTTATCAGGAAAGATTGGGTAGGCTAGGGTTGTTTTTTTTTGGAACAGAGCAGACTGAGGGAGACTTAATTGAAGTGTATAAAATTCTGAAGGGGCTAGATAGAGTGGATAGGAAAGCCCTACTCCCCTTGGTTGAGGGGTCCATAAACAGGGCGCAAAGATTTAAGGTAAGAGGTAGGAGGTTTACAGGAGATTCGAGGGGAAAGCTTTTCATCCAGAGGGTGGTGGGGATCTGGAACTCACTGCCTGAATGGGTGGTAGAGGCAGAAACCCTCATAACATTTAAAACGTGCATGAATGCGCACTTGAAATGCTGTAACCTACAAAGCTACGGATCAAGAGCTGGAAAATGGGATTAGGCTGAATGGCTACTTGTCAGCTGGTGCGGACACGATGGGCCGAATGGCCTCCTTCTGTGCTGTAGATTTCTGTGATTTTCTAATTCTTTGAATTAATTTGAGTCTTGAGATTTTGGCTGTGCCAGCAGCTTGTTACGATAAAATTTATATTCCGTTCTACTGTCAGTGTAATTGCTGCTTTTCCCACATCATAGGCCTTCATTCATGGCTATGACATGTTTCAGCATTTTTTAGTGGTGACGCACAACTTTCTTGGAAGTTGTTGAGCAGCTCTTGCTAGTGTTTGATATTGGCATATGTACAATCAATGAAAACAATTTCAGTTCTACAAGTCTGGAGCATGAAAGTCACCACTGCTGTACTTTCTGAATTATCAATATTCTTTGGAAGGTAAATAGCTCCATATTCTGAAAATTGCAATATGTAAATTTATGTAATTCCTGAATTACATAAATACAGCAGATGCAAAGTAAAATGATCTTACCTCAACCTGAGTAAAAGATAGGGATTTTTCAAAATTGGTCACTATTCCATTGAAAGTTCAGCACCAAAAACCTATCATCTTTTCAGCTGCTGACAGAGTTGATGTGTATTTCCAGAATTTTCTTGGTTTTTTAATCATAGTAAATCATTGAACTTTCTACTAAATGTATCGGAAGTTTGAGGGATATGGAAGGAAGGAGAGGATGGACACAAGTAACACTGTCAATGTAAATAAATTCAATGTGGGAATCCAATGTGAAATTAAAGCATGCAAGTACATCATTTTATAAAGCCAGAATTATTAAGCAGCTATCATTACAATCTTTAACATGGGGACCAAGTTGGCATATCAGCTAGAAATGATTAAATCAGGAACAAGTACAAGTACTTCCTGAGAAGCAAAATTCAGGTCTAATATGGTTTCATTTGAAGTATTTTTCTAGCTTATAAACTCACTGAAACTGAGGACAATACAGTGATGTGCCTGTCAGCCATGAACCTAGATTAGGCTTCAGTTCATACCTTCCATGGAGTTGCCGATGATTAATTGAAAGACATGCTATTAAAGAATAATAGTGGTGTTAATGCTGTGCGAGGCGTAACATCAGGGTCAATGATTTACTGTGGCTGAATCTGTCAAATTCCACTTTCATTTAACTGACTGAATAGGTCAAATTTTCTTTTCATTATTACAATTCCACTATATTCTGTTATTTTTCCTGATACTTTGTGGATTGAATTCTACAAATCGGTATTTTTCTGTCATAACGTGATTGAGTGGCCATTACCTGTTTTAAAGCTGAAAATACACAGCAAGATTGTAGGCAAGATGTACCAGTCGTGTTGATAATCTGGGTTGTAATTTCCCCAAAATGAAGCACATCATGATGCCTGTTTAAAAAAAAAAATTGCACTTGCTGATAGCTGCAGAGGGAACTCCATACAGGTTTCCTGGGTCTTCTCTTTCACATTCCCATTGGTGCAAAACCAGTGTAAGCAGCTGAACTGCCTGGAAACCTCTGCGCAGCCTTTAAAAAAAGACATTTAGCATGTACTGTTCAGCAGCAGGCAGGGAGATGAACAGATAAGAGGATCAGTGCTTGGCTCCTACATTTCACAATTGGACACAATAGGCTGGATGGCCTCATTTTGTGCTGTAAGTTTCTATTTCTATGATTTTACACACAAACAACTTCACTGCATGTCTTAGCAATATTTTCATTATAGACTGTGCCAATTCCTTCATCTTCAGGACAGCAGACCAATGTTACAAAGACTATCATATCCTCAGCAAGGCAGTCAAGGTAACATACTTGATATTTATGCTTACCCTGTATACCAGCCCACTCTTCAGCTGCTTGAAGCAACACTTGCATGGACTGCTCTATGATCAGATAAGTTGTGAATGATGCGGAACATACTGAAATCATTGGCAAACTTGACCCACTTCTGACTATATGACCTTTGTGCCAGACATAATTTGAGTCACAGGAGAGTTTTCACTCTAATTATTCTCTTTGTTGCCGTTATTAATGAGTAGTTGCTTGATGGCACTTTGCTTTACTGATGATTGTGTGGAAGCAGATGGTGCAGTAATTAGCTACGTTAGATTTATATAGGTTTTTATGGATAGAAAATATCTGGGCAAGCTTTCACATTGTTGAGAAATGCCAGTGTCATCACTTTACTACAAATATCACAAGTTTCTATAGTTACATTCTCAATGTATTGCTGCTGTTGGTCAGCACAACGTCATACTATTGCTAAACTGCTTGTTGTCACAATTTTCTTTGCTTCTCAATGTAGCTACAGATTGAACATGCTCAGAGTTCTTGTGACATAAATATAAGTGACTGCAAGTAAGCAAAAGTGACAGTGAGAGAAGCAATCCTCTCCAAACAGATCCTGAAACAATGAAAATATTTCAGGAGCAAAACAAAAATTGAAGATTAAAAAGAGATCAGTGATGCCTGCTTTCGATCAGCATTATGGAAGTATAAGTCTTTTGATAAACAAAACTGGAAAAAGTTATGGAGATGTTGCCAGGAAATTGAGGAAAGTAAGATGATTTACAATTTTTGTTTGTTAAATGTATTATTTATTTATTTAGAGATACAGCACTGAAACAGGCCCTTCGGCCCACCGAGTCTGTGCTGACCAACAACCACCCATTTATATTAACCCTACAGCAATCCCATATTCCCTAACACCTACCTATTCTAGGGGCATTTTTATAATGGCCAATTTACCTATCAACCTGCAAGTCTTTGGCTGTGGGAGGAAACTGGAGCACCCGGCAAAAACCCATGCGATCACAGGGAGAACTTGCACACTCCGCACAGGCAGTACCCAGAATCAAACCCAGGTCCCTGGAGCTGTGAGGCTGCGGTGCTAACCACTGCACCACTGTGTCACCCCTAAAACATTTTCCATGTTTTGGGATAAAAAAAGTTCAGAGATATAACACAAGATATGAGAGCTTGAGAGTTTGTGCACCAGTTTCTGAATTTGAGAAACATACTTGGAGTTTTTGTTCGTGCCATACACATATGAAAGGATATAAATGGAATATACAAGTTACTTCTAAAAACATAAAAGTGACTCCTTGAAATATATATAGATCAAGGTTTTGTACCCACTGTGCTTCAGATAGTACTTTAAAAATGTTAATCATTTCCTCCAGCTGCCAGTCCAGGAGAAATAACTTATTTTATTCACTTCAGGTCACACCTACAGGTAATGGGCTCCTAATTAACATAGTTACAACAATTAGACAGTATGGATTTGAAGGAGCAGGTTAGGTCACACACAACAGAATAATATATTGTGCATTACATGGTACAATTCCTCTGTCCTCATAAAACAGCAGAGAGAGGTGAACAGTTGTTTTCTGGACTGGAGGAAGGTATACAGTGGGCTTCCTCAGGGGTCAGTACTAGGACCGCTGTCTTTCTTAGGCTTGGGGGTACAGGGCACAATTTCAAAATTTGCGGATTACACAAAACTTGGGAAGTATTGTGAACAGTGAGAAGGATAGTGATAGACTTCAAAAGGACATAGTCAAGGTGGTGGAATGGGCAGACCCGTGACAAATGAAATTTAACTCAGAGAATTACATTGTGATACATTTTGGTGGGAAGACCGAGGAAAGGCAATATAAATTAAAGGTATAATTCTAAAGGGGCTGCAGGAACAGAGACACCTTGTGCGGGGTGGGGGGGCGGGGGTGCATATGTGCACAAATTGTTGAAAGTGGCAGGGCAGGTTGAGAAAGTGGTTAAAAAGGCATATGGGATCCTGGGCTTTATAAAGTGATGTATAATGTACAAAAGCAAGGGAGTTATGATGAACCTTTTTAAAACACTGGTTTAGCCTCAACTGGAGTACTGTGTCCAATTTGCAGCACTGCACTTTAGGAAGGATGTGAAGGCTTTTGAGATGGTGCAGAAAAAGGATCAGGGACTTCAGTTACATGGATTGAATGGAAAAGCTGGGGTTGTTCTCTTTAGAGAAGAGAAGGTTGAGAGGAGATTTGATAGAAGTCTTCAAAATCATAAGGAAACTAGACAGAGTAGATAAAGAGAAACTGTTCCCATTGGCGGAAGGGTTGAGAACCAGAGTGCAGAGAGTTAAAGTGATTTGCAAAAGAATCAAAGGCAACCTGACGAAAAACTTTTTTATGCAGCGAGTGGTTCAGATCTGGAATGCACTGCCTGAGAGTGTGGTGGAGGCTGATTCAATCATGACTTTTAAAAGGGAGTTGGATAAGTGCCTGAAGTGAAAAAGTTTAAAGGGCTACGGGGAAAGGGCAGAGGAGTGGGACTAGCTAAATTGCTCTTGCAGAGAGCCAGCACGAGTTTGACCAGCTGAATGGCCTCCTTCTGTGCTGTAACCATTTCATGATTCTGTATCCTCTGATGTACAGTGAGCAATGCCACAGGGGATCTGCTAGTATTAAATGACATATATGCAAAATGAAGTGTATACAGATCCATATGTATATTAAAATGCAGTAGAACTTTAAACAATTCCAAATATGTATTTGAAAAAATGGTTTTATTGTGTGTAATACACTGAACAGATATTTAAATTTACAGCTGCAAAATCAAAGGGCAGAATGTTAATGTGGAAGAGTATGTGGGCTTGGGTGTGTGTGTGGGGGGGGTGGGGGGGGGGCGCTAAAACCAATTGAAATTGACAGCATTTTGGGAAGCTGGCTCCAACCCACCAACTTTCACATTTCACTATAGTGCGTTAGGCTGCAAGTGTACAAACCCTTTGGGAGAGGCAGGTTGTCAGTTTCCACATGTTATTCACTCAATTAGATCTATATTGATAAACAGAAAGCAGTGTAACATTAGGTCCACAGGTTTCCCAAGCTTCCTCAAAATTGTCGATGAAACAAAGGTACACACAGAACGGCAATTAAGGGGCATGAAGCAAATCAGATGCCAATAAATGCTCTGTACACACAGCTGCTTTCTTACCTGCTGGACAGTGAGGGTTTGTTCACAGTAGTTTTGCTGAAAGGCTACTTTATACAATTTAGAAGTTATTTTCTACACTTCGGAGGTTTGGTCTATCACACCAGGACAGGAACTGCTTATGATATTTTAGATTGGACCTCAGATGGGGATCAAGATAACCTGTAATGGTGCGGACAACAGCACTCACAGCATCCTGATGCTCACAGACCTATAGCTGCGCAGCAGAGTTGGAGAGCAGCAGAGAGGATGGAGCAGCAGAGGGGGAACCAGCAAAGCTGACATGATGCTTTTGTCCTGCAGCAGTCCAAGCTTCCTGATGTCATCAGACCTGGAAGCAGACTTATTGGGAGGCTGCTAGGCAACAAGGGATACATGCTGCAAACTTGGCTCATGACACCCTCTGGAAACCCCAGCAGTGAAGTCCAACAGCGCTGCAATGAGTGCCATATCACCACGAGATGTGCGATTGAACAGACCAGTGGTACGCTGAAGATGCACTTCAGGTGCCTGGACAGATCTGGACACATCCTTTAGTACCCAAAGATAGGATCTCCAGAATGGCCGTGGTTTGCTGTGCTCTGCAAAACATTGTGTGCAACAGTGAGTTTTGGAGCTGTGGGAGGTACAAGGCGAAGAGTTTAGCTCCTCCTTGGACAATTCTGAAGGGGAGGAGGAAGTTGAGGATGAGGGTGATGAGGGCAATGCATCCCTAGCTGCTCACATTGCTGCCCGGAATGCCAGGGATGCCCTTATTAATGCAAGATTCACTTCAGTTACACTGGAGCACCTATGTCTCCAGAAAATGCAATGGCAACTCTTCCCCTCCCCCCACCAAATGCCACTGACAAAAAGCAGTCCTTCAACCAACCAACCACCCTTTCAACAGCTCCCCATTGGTCCCCATCAATGCATGTCTGCACAGTCATCATCAACAAGCACCCAAGAATGAATAAGACTGGAAAGTGGTGTACAAGAATAATGTTCATGTGAGCTAAATAAAGAACAAAATGTGATCAACAACAACAAAAGATCAATAGTAACAGGGGATTCTATAGTCAGGGGAACAGATAGGCGCTACTGTGGCCGTCAACGTGACTCCAGGATGGTGTGTTTCCTCCCTGGTGCCAGGGTCCGGGATGTCACTGAACGGCTGCAGGGCATCCTGAAGGGGGAGGGTGATAAGGCAGAGGTCATGGTACATGTTGGTACCAATGACATAGGTAGAAAGAGGGATGAGGTCTTGCATCAAGAATTCAGGGAGTTAGGCAGTAGACTAAAAAGCAAGATCTCTCGGGTTGTAATCTCTGGATTACTCCCAGTGCCACATGCTAGCGAGTATAGAAATAGGAGAATAGCACAGATGAATGCGTGGTTTAAGAGTTGGTGCAGGAGGGAGGGTTTTAGATTCCTGGACCACTGGGACCGTTTCTGGGGAAGATGGGACCAGTACAAGCGGGACAGTCTACATCTGAACCAGAGGGGGACTAACATCCTTCCTGGTGGGTTTGCTAGTGCTGTTGGGAGGAGTTTAAACTAATTTGGCAGGGGGAGGGGATGCAGACTCCTAGCAGAATAGGGACACAGCTAAACACAGGAAAGCGAACAAGTCAGAGAGAATACAGCGGAAGTAAGTTTCAAGGGACTAAGACCAGGATGGAAGGCCTCTACTTTAATGTCAGGAGTATTGCAGGTAAAACGGATGAGTTAAGGGCAATGATTGACACGTGGAATTGTAATATAGTAGCCATCACGGAGACATGGTTGAGGGAGGGGCAGTATTGGCAGCTCAATATCCTGGGATATAGAATCTTCAGGGGAGACAGAGGAGGGGGTAAAAGAGGAGGGGGCATTGCAATATTAGTTAAGGAGTCAGTTACTGCAGTAAGGAGAGATGATTTCTTGGAGAGGGCATCAAATGAAGCTTTATGGGTAGAGTTTAGGAATAAAAAAGGGACAGCCACATTGCTAGGTGTTTATTATAGACCCCCAGATAGTCAGCGGGAAATTGAGGAGCAAATATGTGCGCAATTTACAGAGGTGTGTAAAAATAATAGGGTAATTATATTAGGTGATTTCAACTTTCCCAACATTAATTGGGATAGTCATCATGTTAAGGGCTTAGATGGAGTGGAGTTCTTAAAATGTATACAGAAGAACTTTTTAGCTCAATATGTAGAGAATCCAACAAGGGAGGGTGCAGTGCTGGACCTAATTCTGGGAAATGAAGCCGGACAGGTGGTTGATGTGTTGGTAGGGGAGCATTTTGGTGATAGCGACCACAACATGGTACAATTTAAGCTTGTTATGGAGAAAGAAATAGACAAGTTGCAAAAAAAGGTTTTGGATTGGTGGAGAGCGAATTTTAGTAAAATAAGGCAGGATCTGGCCAAGGTAGACTGGAAAGAGTTACTTGTCGGGAAATCTACAGAAGAGCAGTGGGGGGCATTCAAAAGGAAATGGGGAGGGTACAGGCCCAACATGTTCCCTCTAGGGTAATAGGTAGGAGCAACAAGCCCAGAGAACCATGGATGACCGGAAACATTCAGGGTACGATGAGAAGGAAAAGAGAGGCTTTTAGCAAATACAAGGAGAGCAAATCAATGGAAGCATTAGTGGAGCACAGAAAGTAGGATGGAGCTTAAGAAAGCAATTAGGAGAGCAAAGAGGGGATATGAGAAAGCTCTGGCTGGTAAAAATAGGGAAAATCCCAAGATATTCTATAAGTATATCAATGGGAAGAGGATAACCAGGGAAAGAGTAGGACACATTAGGGACTAAGGGGGAAATTTGTGGGTGGAGCCAGAGGACATTGGTAGGGCATTGAACGAATACTTCACATCAGTCTTCACCCACGAGAAAGAGGATGTAGATATGGAACTTAGAGAGAGAGACTGTGAGGTTCTTGAGCAAATTGTCATAGGGAGTGACAAGGTATTGGAGGTTTTGGAAGGCTTAAAAGTGGACAAATCTCCAGGTCCAGACGATTTGTGTCCCAGGATGCTGTGGGAGACGAGGGTGGAGATTGCAGGAGCTCTGACCCTAATTTTTAATTCCTCTCTGGCCACGGGGGAGGTGCCAGAGGACTGGAGAACAGCTAATGTGGTCCCACTATTTAAGAAAGGTTGTAGAGATAAGCCAGGGAACTACAGACCAGTGAGTCTCACGTCAGTGGTAGGGAAGCTATTGGAGAAAATTCTGAAGGAGAGAATCTATCACCACTTGGAGAGGCAAAATTTGATTAGAAATAGTCAGCATGGCTTTGTCAGAGGGAGGTCATGCCTAACAAATTTGATTGAATTTTTTGAGCATGTGACCAGGTGTGTAGATGAGGGTAGTGCAGTTGATGTAGTTTATATGGATTTCAGCAAAGCCTTTGACATGGTCCCACATGGGAGACTTATCAAGAAAGCAAATGCACATGGGATACAAGGTAACTTGATAAGGTGGATTCAAAATTGGCTTAGCTGTAGGAGACAGAGCGTGATGACAGACGGCTGTTTTAGTGACTGGAAGCCAGTGTCTAGTGGCGTACCACAGGGATCTGTGCTGGGTCCCCTATTGTTTGTCATTTATATAAACGACGTAGATGACTATGTGGGGGGTAGGATCAGTAAATTCGCGGATGACACAAAAATTGGCCGAGTGGTTAACAGTGAGATGGAGTGTCTTAGGTTACAGGAAGATATAGATGGGATGGTCAAATGGGCAGAAAAGTGGCAGATGGAATTTAACACTGAAAAGTGTGAGGTGATACACTTTGGAAGGAGTAATGTGACACGGAAGTATTCAATGAATGGCCTGACACTGGGAAGTTCTGAGGAACAAAGGGACCTTGGCGTGTTTGTCCATAGATCTCTGAAAGCAGAAGGGCAGGTTAATAGGGTGGTGAAAAAGGCATATGGGACACTTGCCTTTCTCAATCGAGCCATAGATTACAAAAGCAGGGAGGTAATGTTGGAGTTGTACAGAACTTTGATAAGGCCACAGCTGGAGTACTGTGTGCAATTCTGGTCGCCACATTATAGGAAGGATGTGATTGCATTGGAGGGGGTGCAGGGGCGATTCACCAGGATGTTGCCTGGGATGGAACATTTAAGCTATGAAGAGAAGTTGGATCGGCTTGGGTTGTTTTCACTGGAGCAGAGAAGACTAAGGGGTGACCCGATCGAGGTGTACAAGGTTATGAGGGGCATGGACAGGGTGGATAGGGAGCAGCTGTTCCCCTTAGTTGAAGGGTCAGTTACGAGGGGTCACAAGTTTAAGGTGAGGGGCGGGAGGTTTAAGGGGGATTTGAGGAAGAACTTTTTTACCCAGAGGGTGGTGACGGTCTGGAATGCCCTGCCTGGGAGGATGGTAGATGCAGGTTGCCTCACATCCTTTAAAAAGTACCTGGATGAGCACTTGGCACGTCATAACATTCAAGGCTATGGGCCAAGTGCTGGCAAATGGGATTAGGTAGACAGGTCAGGTGTTTTAATGTATCGGTGCAGACTCGATGGGCCGAAGGGCCTCTTCTGCACTGTATTATTCTGTGATTCTGTGAATTTCTCAGACACCTATGTGCATACTCTTGTGCAAATATAAAGTCTCACTCTTCCTTTTTCTGCTACATGTACGTGATGCAACCTGTGTGGCTTTTGTAGAGGTAGAGGCAGGCTGCTCAGATCCCTGCTCTGTCTGCTGAGTTTCTCTTGGACGACATCCTCTGGGCTTTGGAGACCATACGGAACCCACCAAAGACTCCTCCACCTGCACCTATGAAGAGGCAGACTTGACCATCGGGAGTCGAGGCAGACGGTGGGCTCCAGATGAAGAGGTGGCTGCGGGTGAGAAGTTGAAATGCTTTGAGTGGAGTCCCCACTTCCATTGTCCATCATCCCTCTCAGGGTCCAGCATACTTCACTGCTACTGTTATGCTGGAGAACACTTTGATGCAGATCAGTGCGGCCCTGTAAAGCCAAGGTATCTGCCAACCTATTTAAAGGTGGTAGAATGTTGGCACCCAGAGTTTGCACAATGAAGGAGTGCATGGACTTAGTTAGTTAGGATGGTCCATGGAACTGACCACTCTATCATTATAAGAACACAGCATCTCAGTGGCCTGTGACATCGCTCCTCCCCCCACCCTCCGATTTTGTGCTTGAGATGGACCCATCAATCTATCTGCAATCATGCTGATTCTACTTCGAAGGCAAGTCAGTGCATCTCACATTGTCTGCTGCTGCTGCTCAGTCATTCTGCTCTCCATAGACAGCTCACCCTCACCCCCATCCCACCCCATGGTAGAGGCCTGCTTTAGGTCGGGAAAAAGAACCCGACCCGAACCCTACCAAACCACAGCGGACCCGAGCCCGACCCGGCCTGTGTCCCTCCGATTTTGCACCAAGTGCGACCCGACCCAAAACTGCCACGACTCGACCCGACCATCCCTTTACTTATCTTCCTGACATCGAACCTGCGAGAAGCTGCAGCGCATGCGTGATGACATCATAGCGACGTCACTCGCTCACTGCGCAGACTCAGTTTCGTCCCGGACTCCCAGCTCAGGTAAGTTTTTATTTTTATTTTTAATACTTATCAACAGAGCACTTACCATGTGTGTCCGGCCCGACCTGACCCGACCCGAGCCCGAAAGCCGGCCCCGGAAGATGGTCCTGACCCGACCCGAACCCAACACATGTCATCGGGTCCCATCGGGTTTGGGTCGAGTAGCAGGCCTCTACCCCACGGTACAGCACCTGTGTCCAGCTGAGCACAGCTTGGAGAGGGTTACGCCCTCAGACATGGACCCTTCACCACTGTCCCTAAAAAAAAAACTTGCATTTATATCGCACCTTTCACAACCACTGGACCTCTCAAAGCGCTTTACAGCTCATGACATACTTTTTGAAGTGTAGTCACTGTTGTAATGAAGGCAGCCAGTATGCAGACAGCAAACTCCCACAAACAGTAATGTGATAATGATCAGATAATTGATTTTTGGGATGTTCATTGAGGGATAAATATTGACCAGGACACCAGGATAACTCCCCTGCTTTTCTTAGAAATAGTGCTATATAACTATAAATGCAAGTCTTCCTTTCTTTGCAATAATGTTCATTTTGTTCCTCTGTATCGGCTAAATGGTCAAAGAACTAGTGAAGTAATAGCCATGGGTATTAATCAAGCTTTGGAGAACAGAGCTGCGGGAAATTAAGCACAGTAGTGAATTGGTACAGCTCAGTTCACTGATACAGCTGTTTTCAGGCTTTGAAAGATTGATTTATAGATATGAAAACCTCAGAACAAAGTAATTGCTCATAAATGTATAAATCAACTTCTGAAGTTCACAATCATATTTTATGTAATATAAAAGGAAGAACCTACATTTATATAGCACCTTTCATGCTCTCTAGATGTCCCAAAGTGATTTGAAGCCAATGAAGTCACTGTTGTAATGTAGGGAAATGCAGCAGCCAATTTGTGCACAGCAAGGTCCTGCAAGCAGCACTGAGATAAAAAGCAAAATAATCTGGATTTAGCATCTTTGTGAAGCAAAACTATGTTGCCTGAAGGCTGCAGATCTAATTGCAACCTTAATATGCTTACAGATCATCTATTTAAAGTGCCTATTAAGAAAGCGTTGCTTATCTGATTAAATTTCCCTTTACTGCAGCTCAATATACTGTTTAAATCCCTGATATTAGCTTGAGGGCTATGTGGTTAGTCTTTGGTGGAGCCCTGCGCAGTTCCTCACCGACACCATCACCGAACCAATTAACATAATAATCACAGTAAATCCACATTGAACAGATATTCTGCAAAATAGTAGCAGTTGTACTGTTGTTGAATTAACTCCAGCTGAGTGGGGAAGATAGTTCCTATCTAGTTCTTTTTATTTTTCTGGATGAATTTTTTTAAAAATTCTTTCTTGGGATATGAGCGTCACTGGCAAGGCCAGCAATTATGGCCCATCCATAATTCCCCAAGGTGCTGCTGGAGGGCACAGAATGTTAAGAAGGGAGTTTGGTAATTTAGGGAGTTCGGTAAGGAGGGGAACTATAAATTTAAGAAGGAAATAAATTTGAGTGCACAGAGTGTAAAGTGGGAGTTTGGTGCATGAGGGAGGGGCTCCTTAAGAGAACCAGGCAGGCAGTGCGGGAGTCCCCTGAGTCTATCTTGCTTGCTAATCGGTTTTCCATTTCGAATACTGGTGAGAGCGATGGTTCCTCGGGGGAGTGCAGCCAGAGCAAAGTCTGTGGTACCATGGGTGGCTCAGCTGCACAGGGAGGAAGAAGAGTGGAAGAGCAATAGTGATAGGGGATTCGATAGTCAAGGGATCAGACGGGCGTTTCTGCGGTAGTAAACGTGACTCCAGGCTGGTGTGTTGTCTCCCTGGTGCCAGGGTCAAGGATGTCAAGGAGCAGTTGCAGGACATCCTTCTGGGAGAGGGTGAACAACCAAAGGTCGTGGTCCACATTTGTACCAATGCCATATGTAGGAAGAGGGATGAGGTCCTGAAAGCACATTTTAGGGAGTTAGGAAGGAAATTAAAAAGCAGGACCTCCAAAGTAGTAATCTCAGGATTACTCCCAGTGCTACACGCTAGTGAGCATGGGAATAGGAGGATTGATCGATTGAACACGTGGCTGGAGAATTGGTGTAGGAGGGAGGGCATCAGATTTCTCAGACATTGGGACCAGTTCTGGGGCTGGTGGGACCTGTACAAGATGGACGGGCTACACCTTAACAGGACCGGAACTAATATCCTCGCAGGGAGATTTGCTTGTGCTATTGGGGAGGGTTTAAACTAGCTTGTCCGGTGGATGGGAACCTGAGGCATAGCTCAAACTGGAAGGAAGTAAAGCTGGTAACAGGAGGTAGAAAAGTAGCAAGTGACATTAGAAGGCAGGCGAAACAAAGGCGAGCATCAACCAGGCTTAGAATGCAGAATGTCAAGAAGACAAGGTTAAGGGCACTCTACCTGAATGCACACAGCAGTGGCAACAAAATAGATGATTTAAAGGCCGAAATAGAGGTAAATGTGTGTGATCTAATTGCCATAATGGAAACGAGGCTACAGGGATAACAAGACTGGGAACTGAATATTCAAGGATATTTGACATTTAGGAAGGACAGGCAAAAAGGAAAAGGAGGGGGTGTTACACTGATAATAAGGGATGGGATCAGTACATTAGTAAGGGAGGATCTCAGATGGGAAGAACAAAATGTGGAATCTGGGTGGAGCTAAGAACAAAAGAAATAGGAACAGCAGTAGGCCATTCGGCCCCTTGAGCCTGCTCTGCCATTCAATAAGATCATGGCTGATCTGATTGTGGCCTCAACTCCACTTTCCCGCCTCTTCCCCATAATCCTTGATCACTTGTGTAGTATAAGGATGTAAAGGGTTAATGCCAAAGACAGTAAGAGAGACCCTCCCACTATACGAGCAATGGTGTAATGGTCACGAGATAGGCTGAAGAAGGTGGTATAGCAGCACGAAGGATGCTGGCAGGATAGCTTGAGGAGTGTGTATAGAGTTACTGTAAATAATATAGAGTTGTTAGGTAATCATTACCAGAGTCTACGACTTTCTCTACAATGTCCCAACACGCTACAGAAACATCTAATCCAACAACTTGTAGATCAAAAGTCCATCTAAGTCAGCCTTGAATATATATTCAATGACCCAGCTTCCGCTGAGGTAGAGAATTCCAAAGATTAATGACCTGCTGAGAGAAGAAATTTTTCTTCATCTGTGTCTTAAATGAGAGACCCCTTAATCTGAAACTGTGCCCCCAGTTCTAGATTCCCCATAAGGAGAAACATTCTCTCAGCATCTACCCTGTCAAACCCCCTCAGAATCTGATATGTTTCAATAAGATCAGCTCTCATTCTTCTAAACTCCAATGAGTATAGGCTCAACCTTTCCTCATAAGACAAACCTCTTCATCCCAGGAATCAATTTAGTGAACCTTCGCGGAACTGCCTCCAATGCAAGTATATCAAATTACGTGACCAAAACTGTAAGCAGTACTGTAGGTGTGGTCTCTGTTATGAGCTCACAGGACACCAGGCTGGCGTGTACTATGTCTTTCATGAAACTGCCTGTAATGGCAGCCCCCAGTCATAGTCCCTCAAAGTAGAGGTCACATGACTACAGCAAGCCAGGAGGCACAACGGTACAGAATTGCATTTCTATCCCAAATACCCCCCATTTCATACAAAAAAACCAAAAAATTTGCATTCATTATCATTTACACTGAGTTGCCCGAGTTACCCACTATGCACACAACTATTCTCATGCATTAGTAGTTCGTCATTCTTGTCAGTCTCTGCACATATCGAAACAACAACGGGTAGCAAACATTGGTAGGAGTTGTTTATAGGCCACCAAACAGTAGTGGTAGTGTGGGGTTTGGTATTAATCAGGAGATTAGAGAAGCATGTGGCATGGGTAATACAGTAATCATTGGTGAATAAAATCTGCATATAGACTGGGTAAACCTAATGAGTACTAATGCTGTGGAGGATGAGTTTCTGGAGTGTGTTAGGGATGGTTTTCTAGAGCAGTATGTTGAGGAACCAACTAGAGAACAGGCTATTTTAGATCTAGTTTTATGTACTGAGAAAGGGCTAATAAATAATCTTGTTGTAAAAGAAACTTTAGGGATGAATGACCATAATACAATAAAATTTTACATTATGTTTGAAAGTGAGGTAGTTCAATCTGAAGCCAGGGTATTAAATTTGAACAAAGGAAATTATGAAGGTATGAGGGCTGAGGTGGATTGGGAAAATACATTAAAAAGTATGACAGTACATAGGCAATGGATAGTCTTTAAAGAAATATTACAGTTTACAGCAACTAAACATTCCTTCAAGGCACAAAAACTCCAAAAATAAAGGCAGTCAACTGTGGATAACAAAGGAAGTTAAGGATTGTATAAGATTAAAAGAAAAGGCCTATAAAGTTGCCAGAAATAGTAGTAAACCTGAGGATTGGGAGGATTTTAGAATACAGCAAAGGAGGATGAAGAAACTGATAAAGAAAGGGAGAATGGAATATGAATGTAAGCTAGCAAAAAATATAAAAATGGACTGTAAAAGCTTCTACAGGTATGTAAAAAGGAAATGTTTGGCTAAGACAAATATGGGTCCACTACTGGCAGTGTCAGGAGAATTTATAATGGGGAATAGAGAAATGGCAGAGAAGCTAAATGATTACTTCTCTGTCTTCACTGAGAAAGATACAAGAAATCTCCCAGAATTAGAGATCCAAGGGATTAGGGGGAATGAGGAATTGAAGGAAATTATTATTAGTAAGAAGGTTGTATTGGAGAAATTAATGGGACTGAAGGTTGATAAGTCCCCAGGACCTGAATTTTCTGTATCCCAGTGTTGAAAGAGGTAGCTATGGAGATAGTGGATGCAGAATCACAGAATAATACAGTGCAGAAGAGGCCCTTCGGCCCATCGAGTCTGCACCGATGCATTAAAGACACCTGACCTGTCTATCTAATCCCATTTGCCAGCACTTGGTGATCATCTTACAAAATTCTATAGATTCTGGAGCAGTTCCTGCAGATTGAAAGGTCACAAATGTCACCCCACTATTTAAGAAGGGAGGGACAGAGAAAACCTTAATGGAATTACAGACCTGTTAGCCTTACATCAGTCATTGGGAAAATGCTAGAATCTATTCTAAAGGATGTGATAAATGGACACTTGCATAATAATGATCTGATTGGGCATAGTCAACATAGATTTATGAATGGGAAATCATGTTTGACAAATCTGTTGGAATTTTTTGAGGATATTACTAACAGAATTGATAAAGGGGAGTTGGTGTGGTATACTTGGATTTTTTTATTTTTTATTTAGAGATACAGCACAGAAACAGGCCCTTCGGCCCACCGAGTCTGTGCCGACCATCAACCACCCATTTATACTAATCCTACACTAATTCCATATTCCTACCACATCCCCACCTGTCCCTATATTTCCCTACCACCTACCTATATTAGGGGCAATTTATAATGGCCAATTTACCTATTAACCTGCAAATCTTTGGCATGTGGGCGGAAACCGGAGCACCCGGAGAAAACCCACGCAAACACAGGGAGAACTTGCAAACTCCGCACAGGCAGTACCCAGAATCGAACCCGGGTCGCTGGAGCTGTGAGGCTGCGGTGCTAACCACTGCGCCACAGAAGGCTTTTGATAAAGACCCCATAGGAGGTTGGTTAGCAAAATTCTATACAATTGAAAATGGTTAGCACATGGGATAGGAGGTAATATACTGGCATGATTAAGGATTGGTTAACAGGCAGAAAGCAGAGAGTAGGAATAAATGGGTCATTCTCACATTGGCAGGCTGTGACTAGTGGGGTACCACAGGGATCCATGCTTGGGGCCCCAGCTGTTCACAATATATATCAGTGATTTGGATGTGGGGACCAAATGTAATATTTCCAAGTTCGCAGATGACATAAAACTAGGTGACAATGTGTGTTATGAGGAAGGAGGCAAAGTGGCTTCAAGGGGATTTGGACAGACTTATTGAATGGGCAAGAACGTGGCAGATGGAATATAATGTGGAAACGTGACGTTATCCACTTTGGTAGGAGGAATAGATGTGCAGAGTATTTCTTAAATGATTAGAGATTAGAAAGTGTAGATGTACAAAGGGATCTGGGTGTCCTTGTCAATAAGTCACTGAAAGCTAACATGCAGGTGTAGCAAGCAATTAGGAAGGCTGATTGTATGTTAGCCTTTATCGCACGAGGATTTGAGTACAGGAGTAATGATGTCTTTCTTCAATTGTATACAATCTTGGTTAGACTGCACTTGGAGAATTGTGTGCAGTTTTGGTCCCCTTACCTTAGGAAGGATATTATTGTCATAGATGGAGTGCAACAAAGGTTCACCAGACTTGTTCCTGGGATGGCGGGACTGTCCTATGAAGAGAGATTGGGGAAACTGGGCCTGTATTCTCCAGAGTTTTGAAGAATGAGAGGTGATCTCATTGAAACCTATAAAATAATTAAAGGGATAGACAGGGTAGATGCAGGTAAGATGTTACCCCTGGTTGGGGAGTCTAGAACCAGGAGAGACAATTTCAAAATAACGGGGGAGCCACTTAGGACAGATGAGGAGAAACTTCTTTACTCAGAAGGTTGCGAATCTTTGGAATTCCCTATCCCAGAGGGCTGTGGCAACTCAGTCATTGAGTATGTTTAAAGCAGAGATTGACAGATTTCTAAATACAAATGACAGAAGGGGATATGAGGATAGTGTGGGGAAAAAGGCATTGAAGTGGATGATCAGCCGTGATCATATTGAATGGCAGGGCAGGCTGAATGGCCTACTCCTGCTCCTATGTTCCTATGTTCAGTGCTAGGACCACTGCCTTTTTGATATATAAATGATGTGGCTTTTGGAATACAGAGGAAAATTTCAAAATTTGATGTTACCAAACTTGGAGGTGTGGCAGATATTAAGGATGATACCAATCGACTGCAACAGGACAGAGATAGGCTAGCAGAATGGGCAGACAAGTGGCAGATGGAATTTAATACTGGTAAGTGTGAGGTGATGCATTTTGGCAGAAGGGATAGGGAGAGGCAATATGGACTAAATGGCACATTCCTACAGACTACGCAGGGACAGAGGGATCCGATGATTCATGTGCATAGATCTTTGAAGGTGACAGGACATATTGAGAGTGTACTTAGCAAAGCATATGGGATCTTGTGCTTCATAAATAGAGGTAATGAGTATAAAAGCATGGAAGTTAAGCTGAACATTTATAAAGCTCTAGTTAGACCACAACTAAAGTATTGCATCCAGTTCTGCAGTTCTGGTCACCACACATTAGAAAGAATGTGAGGGTCCTTGAGAGGATGCAGAGAGATTTACCAGTATGGTTCCAGAGATGAGAAATTTTAGCTACAAGGTTAGGTTGGTGAAGCTGCGTTTGTTCTCCTTGGAGCAAAGGAGATTGAGGGGAGATTTGATAGAGGTGTACAAGATTATGACAGGTTTAGATAAGGTAGACAAAGAAAACCTGCTCCTATTGAGAGTTGGCAGGTCATGTTACAGTTGTATAGGACTTTGGTTCGGCCACATTTGGAATACTGCGTACAGTTCTGGTCGCCACATTATCAAAAGGATGTGGATGCTTTGGAGAGGGTGCAGAGGAGGTTCACCAGGATGTTGCCTGGTATGGAGGGCGCTAGCTATGAAGAGAGGTTGAGTAGATTAGGATTATTTTCATTAGAAAGACGGAGGTTGAGGGGGGACCTGATTGAGGTGTACAAAATCATGAGAGGTATAGACAGGGTGGATAGCAAGAAGCTTTTTCCCAGAGTGGGGGTTTCAATTACTAGAGGACACGAGTTCAAAGTGAAAGGGGAAAAGTTTAGGGGGGATATGCGTGGAAAGTTCTTTACGCAGAGGGTGGTGGACACCTGGAACGCATTGCCAGCGGAGGTGGTAAATGCGGGTACGATGGAGTCTTTTAAGATGTATCTAGACAGATACATGAATGGGCAGGAAGAAAAGAGATACAGAAGCTTAGAAAATAGGCGACATGTTTAGAGAGAGGCTCTGGATCGGCGCAGGCTTGGAGGGCCGAAGGGCCTGTTCCTGTGCTGTAATTATCTTTGTTCTTTGTTCTTTGTATTAGCTGATGGTACAAGGACTAGAGGACACAGATTTAAGGTTGGCTGCGTTTGCTGACAACACAAGCACTAGGTGGCGCAGTACTAGCACATGCGTAAATGCAGCCTCTTCCACTGAAACGTCACTGTCTATGACATTCAGGCAGCTGCCAAGATTAAAGATGGCGCTGCTCAATTGATCACAGGAAATGCTTATGGCTAGTTAGTTCTAGCAAACTAACCTTATATTAAGTTGGATGGAAGCACGGTAATATACTAGTATGGACTATAGGATACTAACAGTAATCCTCAAATCTATTTAATATTCCAATAATCCTATTAAATACAAAAAGAATTTTATGATTGAATTTCCATGTTCTGATACTTTTGGGAGATAGTGAATTGGCATCCTGATTGAGGGAGAAGAAAATTGGGCAGAGTATAAAATGTGCTGCTAATTCATTATCCAATTTTATATGACTGACCAGGACTGATTTCACCCCAACTCAATCGCTTGCTCCTGACCTCGCTGCTCCCCCCCACTCCCCTGGCCGATTGTTCCCCACTCCTTGCTTCGTGCCACCCTGCTCTCTGGCCGCTCGCTGCACGCTTCCCCCGCACAACCCCCCTCCCCCCACAGCTCTAGGCCATGCCACTTCCCTCCTCTCAGCCACTCGCTTCCATGTTTGATCGTTCTCTGCGTGCCACCTGAAGAAGCAAGGCGGGCCGTGAGGGATGACGGGGCGACATAGGAGTGAGTGGCAGAGAGGAGGGAAGTGGCACAGCCTAGAGGGGAAGCGGAGAGCGAGGTGGCGTGAAGCGAGGAGTGGGGAACAATTGGCCAGGGGAGTGGTGGAAGGGGCGGGGTTTGGGGAGCAGCAAGGTCTGGAGCGAGCGGCTGGCGGGGGGAGGGGGTGAGGGGAGGCGGAGAAAGTGTCGAGCGAGTAGCGGGGATCGAGCACCAGCCTCAAAGGGGCTGGATACCTGACAATGCTTTATTGTGCATGCGCAAAGACCAGGCGCATACGCGGAGACTGACCAGGCGCGGATACGTGATGATGTTGGCGTTACACGATGACATTATCCTGCGCTTGCGACTTGTACAATACAATGGCATAATACTAAAAATGTAATGCTACTTACAGTGACAAAATAAAACCATTGCTATCTATTTTCACCATCTACAAATATTAAATTCTGGCAAGATGTAGGCTGCACATGTGCACAGCTTGGAACACTCTGAAGACGTCAGTGGGCTACTGTGTTGTCAGGAGTCACTTTGTTTAAGGTTTTGGGCAAGAGATGCAGGGGGGTTGTGAGGCAGAACTTTTTTAGCAACGAATAGTAATGACCTGGGCCTCGCTGCCTAGGAGTGTGGTGGAAGCTGGGATGATGAATGATTTCTAAAGGAAATTGGATGGGCACTTGAGGGACATAAACTTGCAGGGGCTACGGGGATAGAAAAAGGAAATGTGACTGATTGGATTGCGGTATAGAGAGCTGACGTGGATTTGATGGACCGAATGGCCTCCTCTGTGCCCTAATGACTCTGACTCTATGAGAAGGTGGTGGTGAGCCGCCGCCTTGAACCACTGCAGTCCATGTGGTGTAGATAGACTCACAATGCTGTTAGGGAAGGAAGTCCAGAATTTTAACCCAGCAACAGTGAAGTAACAGCAATATAGTTCAAAATGAGGATGGCAATGAGACTTGGAGGGGAACTTGCAGGTGGTGGTGTTTCCATTTATCTGCTACCCTTGTTCTTCTAGGTGGTAGAGATCATGGGTTTGGAAGGTGCTGTTGAAGAAGCCTGGGCTAGATGCTGCAGTGCATCTTGTAGATGGTACTCACTGCTGCCACTGTGCATCAGTGGTGGATGGAGTGCCAATAAAGCGGGTTGCTTTGTCTTGATGGTGCCAAGCTTCTTTTCCTGAAAGCTAACTAACCTGGCCTTAACAAGGAATGGACTTCTCCAAAGAAAATTACCAATTTCACCTGTCATTTAAAGGGGAGATGCAAACAGATAAACAGTTCAGAAAGCTAGCAAAAAAAAATCAGTTTTTAACAACTTACCTGGTTGTTAAACAATGGCAGAAAACAGGTCTCACTTCCTGATAGCAATCACCTATCTACATTTAAACTTTAGAATTTCCCCTTATCTTTTGTTAATTTTAATAGCTTTAGTCCGTGTGAGGATTCTGGAGCAAGTGAAAAGTAACTAAGTTCCCAGAGACAGTGTGGATAATAGGCAGATTAATCAAGAAAAGGAAGACAATACCAGGAGGACTTCTATATAAAGTGCGTGCTGTAAGGTTGCTTCTAAGCAGTTGTCATAATGGAACAAGCGAATGAAAAATGCTAAAAAAGTGTCCAGGTATCTCTCATTCTTGCAATTGGAATGATGAAGTAATTCAGCAGAATTAACTTCCACTGCAAGTGAATTTAACTTTTGACATTTTTTTTTAATAAGTAGCTTATTGTATTGATTTTGTTATGACTTTGCATCAATAATCAAATACAGGACATTCTCTGACATGTTTCTTTGACTCTCTCTTCTGACCTGGAAGTGTTTGTAGTTGCATCTAGCCAATTGAAAATGACTGATCAATAAGGATGGAATTTTTGTAAGCTCCAAAATCTTTTCTAGTTTGTTCCAGACCTTGACAAGTGCTGTATGGTGTCAGAATTGAAGCAACTCAATTTGATTCCACCAGAGTGTTTTAAAGAGAAGGGAAGGGGAACCAATATTTGAATCTTGAAAAGGCAACTTCCTACAGTTCCATGTGATTTTCAATAAAGTACTCTAAACAGATTAAGTACAGATTTTGTGCTCTTTTAAATGATATTCTGCTCTTTGAGAAGTCATTTAAAATGATAAGCACCTGGCATGAAGCCACTGAATGGATTTATAGAACCATTCTCAAATTACCATTCCCAACAAAACTAGAGATGTCAGGTAATCAAGGAAGCAACTGGAAAAGCTTTACGGGAATCTGCAACAACTATGAAATGCATTATGTCTTATTAGAAACTAAAAGATGCCAGAACTGCTACACTGATTGCCACTGAAAATATTTGCTGGACTTCAGTTAGAAACTGATCAGAAGTTGTTCTGAGTAAGATAACACAATTATGTGTTTGAAAGAAAAAAGAATGAAACCTATGCACACCATATGCTTAACAACTGACTTGGATGTAGCAAAACTCTGTGCTTTAGGCAGAACATGTAACTTGGGAAGAAAGTCTAAGCAGAAACAGAATACTTATTATGATCTAGAACAACAGTACCAGCAAGAGACTTCTGTAAAACCAAACACGTTGAAAGCTTGCATCAACATATGTAAAGATAGTGAAATGGCAGGAATGCAACTGAAAAACAAAATACTTGGGAGAAGTGCAGTACTTAACATGGAAAAAGAAGAAAATCAATCCTATGTGAGGCCCAGGCATTTGTAGAAAGCTCCTGAGATTGACTGTTGGAGGTGGGGAAAGTCATGTCAAAAAAAAACCCTGCCCTGCTTGGGGTCAGAATGGTAATACATTTGGAGAAATGGACCATTTCTCAGCTGAGTGTCCAATACCCAGAAATCAGACAGACACAAACAGCAGCTCGCTGTGACTCAGGAGTTGCATTCTGTAGTTGAAGCTTTTAGTGACTCACATTCTCTTGCTTGATGTTGTTTGATCTGTTTTTTAAAAAAATGCTAAGAAATTACACATGCCAACATGTTCAAACAACAAGCAAATCAGATTTTAGTCAGACTGTGGAGCTGCTGTCAACGTTTGATCCAAGACTGAGCGAAAATAGCAAAACTTCAGGATGCCAAAACTTCAGTTCATTCTAACATTTAATTGCTGATGCTCAACATAGATTTGGTTCAAACTATTGAAACTGGATTTTATAGTTTGTTGAAATGTTCTTATTTCAAAGTTTATTTTTTTGTGGAGGTGGATGTATCAATATTGTCGTAACTTTGAATCCGTTGTCAAGGTCCCTTTGTACATGTGATTGAGAGTTGCAAGCAACGTAGTTGGTACAAAATGGCTGGTCAATAATGAACAACAACTGTTTTTGAGTTCTGCACTAATTGGTTATTACCTGACATTAATAATTGCCAATTTTATTTTGCTTGGTTTTTATTTCAGTAAAAGCTGAGGCTTTCTAATTTACTTAAGCTACATTATTTTTAATAGATCAGATTATTTTTATGATCAGTTGTCCTGCTATAGTGCTGAGGAAAATCTTTAAGCTGGGGCTCCAGGTTTAGTATTTTGCCCTGTATTTCTCTCTGTACTACTATAGTCATTTTAGTTTAAATGTGCTAACTATTTTGTTCTAAATCACACTGAGTCACCAGAATTGTCTGGATCAGCTCCCAGTTTTCAGTCTTGCTCAACTGCAGTGCTGATTGGAAAATTGTGCCTGAATTTGCAATGTTCCTGATTTCTTGTGGCCTTTGAAATCACTGACTTGAAAATCAAGGGCACTACCAATCTGATGTACTGACCTCCACACCCAATACCCTTTCGAGGTCGACTACATACTCGAGCATAGTCTTGCAATTTTAATGCTCAAATAAATACAGCTTAAAAGGGTCTGAGTGAAACACTTACCCATGGATCACATAAAGAAATAAATGTATTCCAACACTTATATGGAAAGAGAAGTTAAAATTCCACAGTCTTAGCTACTTTGAGTGTTTTTGAGAGAAAGAAAAAAATCAGCTGCTCAGGCTGCCTACTGCCTACTTACCAATTTTCTTTTTAGCATATCATTACGTTTAAAAAAGAAAACTTGGAAATCATCAACAATATTGAAAGATCTGTGGGTGGCAGAGTCACAAATGATAATTACACTAAAAGTTGTGAATAATTCCTTTATTGAGTTTTTTTTTAAAGGCAACTGGTAGCCATAGGTTGACTGAAGTAAAAGATCAATGGGGTAGTTGAATTAATTGTAAAATATACCAGATTTATACAATCAGATTGTAACCAGAGGCTTCAAATTACAAAGAAGTTATTTCACTACTTAAATTAGTCTACCCAGTACAATGAATTGTTGGCAAAATTTAATCACAAACTATTTAACATCACGGCAGCATAGAAATAGAAGTAGGCCATTCAGTCCCTTGAGTCTGTTCCATTACTCTATTACATTATGGCTGCTCTGTACCTCGACTCCATTTACCTACCATTGCTCCACATCCCCAATACTCTTACCTAACAAAAATCTATTGATCCCAGTCTTGGAAGTTTCAATTGACACAGCATCCAAAGCCTTTTGGGGAGAGAGCTGCTGATTTCCTCTGTCGTGCATGTGATTTCACTTCTAAAAGGACTAGCCCTAATTTTAAGATCATGCGCTCTTGTTTAGGTTTCCCTTAGCAGAGTAAGTAGTTTCTTTGTATGCAACTATCAAACCACTTAATCATTTCAAATGCCTCAATTAGCTCACTCGTCAACTTCAACTCAAGGGAATGCAAACCAAGTTATTGCAACATAATCCTCAATGTAACCCTTTTAGCCCTGGTAGTATTCTGATAAATCTTTGTTGTACTCACTCCAAGGCTTATATATACTTTCTGAGGTGTAGTGCCTAAAACTGAACGCAGTACTCCAGATGAAATCCATCCAAGGCTCTGTACAACTGAAGCATAACTTCCGCACTTCTGCATTCCAACCCTCTTGAGATAAAGGCCAAAATTCTTTTTTACTTTTTTTTATCTCTTTCAGGGATTTCTGTACAGGGACACCTAAATCCATTTACTCCTCCACAGCGCCTAGTCCCTTACCATTGTCTTTCTTGGATCCAAAATGGGTGACCACACACTTCCCCATGTTGAATTCCATTTGCCATATTTTTGCTCACTCAGTTAGTTTGTCTACATCCATATATAACTTGCCAATACCATCTACACAACTTATGGTGTCTCCTAACTTAGTGTCATCTGCAAACTTGGATATACAACTCTCTATTCCTTCTTCCAAGTGATCAATTTTTTCTGGTGAAAAGCTGAGGCCCCAGCAAAGATCCCTGAGGAACACCACTTGTCACATGCTGCCAATCTGAGATTATCTTAATCCCAACTCTGTCTTCTGCCTCTCAATGATTATCATCTGTGGAGGTGTCGGCTCCTTCTAAACTGGTCAGTATTAATGAGTTACTAATGTATACAATGTTTAATCCAACGATGGAAGAATATTCACCATTTGAGCTTCGATGTGAAGCAATTCTGTATATGTATTGATGTGAAAAGTAACAGTATACCATGTGGGTCTGGTTCCACTGATCCCAAGCACTGTAAAGTGATATGGAGCAGTTCTGTTTTTGGTTTTTATACCAGATATGTCACTTGAGTTCAGCATCAGTGACCACTCCTCGAAGTAGAACCCACTTTCTCCACAAACTTGGCGGGTATTTTACCTGCCCAATATATATGATATTGAAACTCAGGAATTGAACAAAGATCCCCTTACTGTTATACTTTCACTTACTGGGATGTAACACATTATTTCTACATTACAACAGAGACTACACTTCAAAAAAGTACATAATTGGCAGTAAGATACTGTGGGATATCCTGAGGTTGTGAATGGTATATAAATGCAAGTTTGGTCTTTCCGAGGTGGATTTAATATATCAGAATGAGGATCAGGCATTAAGCCAACAGATCATTTATTGGAATGAGCAGTGTTCAGTGCAAAATTATTACGAACTTTACTATACATAGATTAAAAGCAATAAGGACATTTCTCTTTGAGTTATCTTTCTATCCATTGAACCTTAAACAAATATTGTCTTATTACATTATAAAATGCTATCATGGAGTCACTGAGCGCAGTGTCTCTGATCTTAGACTGATGGATGACCTGGGCACCCACAACCCCTGATATGTCCAGCTACAAAGGACTACAGCCAACAAGATTGAACTTGTCCCTTGTTGCAGAGCTCTGATAGATCACTCAATCAAAACTATCACATGAGAATGACCTGGTCCTTTGGTCTGCGCCAGATAACTCGACTGACCTGAAGACACCAAGGTATTTTTTTTTAAATGCGCTTCTTTTCGAAATCCTTGTGGGCCAGGAGGAGCAAGAATGCTTTCACTCAGACCTCAGAAAGATTCCTTAGGCCTCTCTAGCCCTGGTCTCCCTTTCCATGATCACCTTCAAACCCCTCAACCCACTGCCTCCTGCTGCCAAATTCTCCCTCCTGCCCACCCTTCCGTGATCACCTTCAAACCCCTCAACCCACTGCCTCCTGCTGCCAAATTCTCCCTCCTGCCCACCCTTCCGTGATCACCTTCAAACCCCTCAACCCACTGCCTCCTGCTGCCAAATTCTCCCTCCTGCCCACCCTTCAGGTAGTGCATCTGGCCAGGTGTCTTGTGGGATTGTGGTGATTTTTATTGAAATGAGATCCTGCTGCTAAGATTGGCAGGGTCTCCAAGTCACCAGTGTGCTGCCCACTTTGGGGCTTGTGTTTCCAAGTTCCCACCCCCTTTTACAAAAGCAGAGACAATGGGCTTTAAGAAGGTTTTTTAAAAAGGAGGCCGTAGAAGTAGACAGCTGGAGAGGTTTAGGGAGGAAGTTTAAGGTGGGGGAGGGTGAGTGCTAGGATTTTACATTGGAAATGCTGAAAATCTTGAGTGCTTTTCTCAGTAACCCTCATGCCTTTTAGTCATAGTAATAAAAACATCAAAATGGAACAACTAATTACAGACAAAAATTCTCAATTTTTACGAAAGAAGGAGCCTTCCACTGGTGTAGGTTTGCAGTAGCTGTTGTAAAAACTGAACCCAGTGCAAGGTTGCATTTAAAACTTTGAATCAATGTTTTCCATCCATGCTCTTCTACCATTACAAATGATCTTCGTGAGCCTTGTTTTGTACCCATATTGCCGTGTGCACGTGAAAGAACAGATATATCCAGAAGTCTCGTGACTATACTGGGTTTCAGTCAGATTCTGTCCAGAATGCACAATAGCAAGGTAATGCTATTATGCATCACAACCTGTGACCGCTTATACCAAGCAGGTAGCTGTAATACAACTGCTCATTACAAGGAAGCTGTGACATTTCGATTGCTTTGGGGTATGAAATGTGCAATTGAATCTAACTGATGGAAGGTTTCTATGGATCTTTATCAGATTTGAATAAATTACATATTTTTGGGGGGACCTGGAAAAAGCTCTGGGGGAGGAGGGTCTGGATTTTGACGTTAAACTGTATTTGTGTCTTTGCCCCATAGCAGTAGTCTGGTGTTTAATTCTCATTAAGCTGCTAAACTTGGCAAGCGCCAGCTAAAAATTTCTACCAACCACTGACTTACAGTGACAGAATAAGTCAAATTCCTTTTTTATTGTATAGCATTCTGGAATTTTTAATTGTGTTTTGCAGATTCAATTTGTGATTTGTGAAAACTATTAACCTTTCCTCTTATCTTCGGAACCCCGATTAAATTATGAAGAGCTATCATTAACTTTAGTATTTTTTTTTTAATTTTCCATATTCTTTACATAGTGACTACGGACATAATTTATTGCAAAGGATTACTGAGATACTGAAAGAACTGAATTTACATCAGTACAAATTAATCTAACTTGGAATGCTTCAACTCAACAGGCTGGATTTTACCGAGCCCCCGACATTGGGCTCTGTGGTGGTGAGGGGTGGGGGTGGGGGGTTCAAAAGATCGCTCTGACAGAGGCCCACCATGCAGGTGCGCCTGATCCTCCAGGCGGTGGCGAGGCTCTGTGACGCCCCCCTGCCACTGGGTGATGGGAACTGAATCTAAATATTTAAATCAAGGAGATGAATAAATTTAAATAGACTTACCAGCAATCTTCCGGGCCCACTGTGATCTTCAAAGTGGCGGATGACACTCCCGCACTTTTAATTCCCTGTCTGGGGAAAGCAGGCGTGACATTGGTGGGTGGGGGGGGGGCAAGAGTGGGATCAAATAAGCATCATCAGTGTAGGAGATGGTGGGAAGGAGTGAACTTTCAACTTTGTACAGTCTGGAGGGGCGGAGGTAAGTGTTTTAGTGGGAGGAGAGGGCAAATACTTACTGTAATTTTTATTGGGGGATGAAAAGGGGTGTTACAATTTTATTTGTTAAATGTTGGGGGGGGGGAATATCTCTTTTAAAATTTAAATATCCAGGCAGGGCTGGCTGCCTTTTAAAAATGGCTCCAGCGCCTGTCCACGTGATTGAGGGAGCAGGCTGCCGCAGCTATTTAAATGAGCCGCTGCGCGGGAGATCGTGGAGGCTCTTCGGTATATGCGGGCCACTCTTAAAATCCAGCCCAATGTGTTTATTTATCTCCCTAGCTTTGCTGGATTCAATATCTCCTCCATGGCCTTGCCCCTCCTATCTCTGTAACCTCCTCAAGCCCTACAAGCCTTTGTGATATCTGCGCTCCTTCAGTTCTGGCCTCTTGCGCATTCCCAATTTTAATCACTCCACCACTGGTGATCATGCCTTCAGCTACCAAGGCCCTAAAACTCTGGAATTCCCTCCCAAAGCCTTTGTGCCTCACTTCATCTCTCTTCCTTATAAGGTGCTACTTAAAACCTATCTCTATAATAAAGCTTTTGGTCATCTGCTCTAATATATTCTTATGTGGCTCGGTGACAAACTTTGTTTGATAACGCTCCTGTGAAGAGCCTGGGGACATTTTAGTTTGTTAAAGGCGTTATTTAAATTTTAAGTTGTTGTTGTTAAGCTATCCATTTGATAGTTGGGTCAATAATGGACATTATGGTATTTAGCTGTTAGTGATGGTGTTTTGCATTCTGCAAGTTAGCACTCTTTACACTAATAACTGTTTGTGTAAATACTGGAAATGGTGCAATTAAAGTGGCTTATTCTAGTGTTCACGTTGGTTATTACGTAGCCACTAATAACTAGTCACACCCTCCATGAACAGTTTTTGTAGTGAAAGCAGACTTGTGCCAGAGGAACATTTCCATGCAAAAATGATTTGCAGCACTGCATTACCTCAGGTAGATATTTAATGTAACTAGGAAAGAACAACTTGATCCACCTTGAAGCAGTCTGTTTGCATTAATTCAAAACAGGAGTTCACTGAAAGTGCCTTAGCGCTTTACTCTACTTACATTGGGTTGGTTTTCCACGTGTTCTAATGGCTGCTATGTGTGAACAATTCAACAATAGAGGCATTAAATTATTTAATTGGTAGGCTCCAAGAGGCCTTGTGAGGAACATCAAAACACTCCTTAGGCTATTACTTTACTCAAACTCCTATGTGGTAATAAAGAGTTAAACTAAATGCATTCCTAAAGCTTTAAGGCCAATGCATAGCATTGACATTTCCTTTCTTGAAATAGGAAGAAGTATATTTTTGATGTCAGAATGATAAGCAATCATTGTGGTTTTGTTGCAACACAACTCTTATCGGTCACTATATATGACCAGTGTTCAGCTACTTCCATAAATATCAATATACATAGTTACAAACAGGAGCAGATTACTGGTGAGTCAAAGCCACTGAAGTGACAGCATATTGAAAGCATTTCAAAGAGGTAGACTAGCTCCACTTCACATCAACCACTGTTTAACTTTTCATACATCACTTATAACTATTTTGGTGTGAGCAAAGAGCCAACTATCTTGTCAGCTCTGTGCCAGTATGAAGATTTAGTAAACAGTTAGGCACCAGTGAGCATGGGCTCTGGCTACCTGACAAAACCGCAAAGCAGAGCCATCCAAGTTCGGGCCAAAATCGGGTCTCCCAGTTGCATTTTTACCCCATGACCTTTGGCAGCCAGGAAAGCTTTAGGATATGGAGTGTGATGCTTGTGAATCACACATCTTTGAGCTTCACTTTTTAAATGTAATAGTCCTTACCTTTTATTATTTTGGCTACGGCTGTCAGTGGAATCTTCTCAATAATTCTAATGAATTAAACTGCTCAGGTTATTTGATTGAAATGGGTTGCAGGTCTGACTACAGGTTTTAACCTCCTCACTGCTGGGCAGGAAAGGGACGCAAGAGCAATAATAATCAGGAGAACAAACTTTACGTCCTGTTCCTTCTTTCCCACATCCAAAGAATCATCCTCCACTATTTCCAGCACCTCCAGCATGATTCTATCACCAAATGCATCATTCCCGCCCCTCCCCTGTCTGCATTCCAAAGGGATCATTCCCTCCGCGACACCCTGGTCCACTCCTCCATCACCCCCGACTCCTCATCCCTTCCACAGCACCGTCCCATACAATCGCAGGAGGTGCAATACCTGCCCTTTTACCTCCTCTCCCCCCCACCCCCCACCATCCAAGGCCCCCGACACTCTTTCCAGGTGAAGCAGTGATTTATTTGTATTACTTTCAATTTAGTCTGCTATATTTGCTACTCACAATGCAGTTGCCTCTACATCGGGGAGACCAAGCGCAGATTGGGTGACAGCTTTGTGGAACACCTCCGTTCAATCCACAAGCATGACTCCGAGCTTTCGGTTGCTTGCCATTTAAATTCACCACCCTGCTCTCATGCCTACATTTCTGTCCTTGGCCTGCTGCAGTGTTCTAGTGAATCTCACTGAAAGCTCGAGGAACAGCACCTCATTTTCTAATTAGACACTCTACAGCCTTCTAGACTCAACATTGAGTTCAACAATTTCATGACCGCGTTTTTAATTTTATTTTTTTAACCATGTGCTTGTCCTAAACTTATTTTTCATGCTTTTGCTTTTGGACAGAGCTGTTCATTATTCTGCCATTAACAGTGTCTCTGGACTAATGCTTTGTCTTTTACTACAACTATTAACACTCCCTTTGCCTTTCTTCCGTGATATCTCTGTCATTTAATCTCTGCTGCCCTCCGCCCTATCACACACCTTCCCTTTTGTTCTTCTCCCCCCCAACCCCCCTTTTACTTGTTCAAAGGCACTTGTTCCCTAACATTTCTAAACTTTGCCAGTTCTGATGAAAGGTCACAGACCTGAAATGTTAACTTTGTTTCTCTCTCCACGGATGCTGCCAAACCAACTGAGTATTTCCAGCACTTTCTGTTTCCAGTTTCATCATCAAGCTTGTTGGGCAATATCTAGAACAAAATGGAAGCAAATTCATCAGTCTGTAGGATTTAAGGAGGCATTGGCATCAGTGTGCTGGTGTGGGTATTACACTCTGTGTGAATTAAAAGTTGCAATATTGCTTATTTCTGATAGTCTCGTTGGTTTCCTGACCCTGAAGAGGGTGTATAACGAGTGTACTGGAGGAAGAGGAGAAGCTGCAGCAACAACAGCTAAAGCAGAGGATTCCAAAGGTCAAAGGCTGGGAATTCTGTGGTGAGTAACTCGCCTCCTGTCTCCCAATGCTTATCCACCATCTACAAGGCACAAGTCAGGAGTGTGATGGAATACACTCCACTTGCCTGGATGGGTGCAGCTCCAACAACACTCAAGAAGTTCGATACCATTCAGGACAAAGCAACCCGCTTGATTGGCACCTCGTCCACCACCTTTAACACTCACTCCCTTCACCACTACAAGATGCACTGCAGTAACTCACCAAGGCTCCTTTGACAGCACCTTCCAAACCTGCGACCTCTACCACCTAGAAGGACAAGGGCAGCAGATGCATGGGAACACTACCACCTGCAAGTTCCCCTCCAAGCCACACAACATCCTGACTTGGAACTATGCTGCCGTTCCTTCACTGTCGCTGGGTCAAAATCCTGGAACTCCCTTCCTAACAGCACTGTGGGTGTACCTACATCCCAAGGTCTGCAGCAGTTCAGGAAGGCAGCTCATCACCACCAGGAGCAATAAGGGATGGGCTACAAATGCTGTCCTAGCCAGCGATGCCCACATCCCGTGAACGAAGAAATAAAAAAAGAGAACCTTTGTCAAAATGTCAAAAGATGGCTGCTTGGGAATAAAGGCTACTCCCCTGCTGACTTTGCTGATTATACACCTTCAAAGCCTCATGGTGCTGGGGCAGCTTGGATATAACCAGGGACATGCCACCATGAGAAACAACATTGAGCTCACTACAGGGCTCCAAAAGCAAAGGTTTAGGTGCCTTGATAGATCTGGGGGTTCCCTACAATATGCACAGGAGAGAGAGTTCTATTTAATTGTGGCTGCTGCGTCCCACAATATGGATGTCCGGAGAGGATTGCAGCTGGACAGATGAAAAGGATGAATCCTCAACTGATGAGGAACAGCTGGCTGAGGGCGAGGCTGAAATAGGGAGGGGAGGCAGCACCAGGTCTTGCTGTGAGAGATTCAAGGGACAATTTAATTGCACAACAATTGCTGATTTGCTCAGTCCGCTGCCCTGAACACTAAAGCCAAGTCCCCCCTGCACTAACATTCCTGGAAACCTCAGTCACCACACCTTTAATGCTGCATTCCCTAACATTGAAATCATTCCTCCAATTTTCACATCCATGACTTTCTGGCCAGGCAGATTTATAAGTTGCTCTACAAACATACTGTAGACCAATGTGCCAAAATTAGTGAAGAGTTGAATGTGCATCCAAGCACAATCAGTTGCTCCAGATAATTAATCATTCCAATTATCAACCAATAGGGACATTTTTTATAAATAGATTTCCTCATTGCATCATGTCTACAAGGTGCTCCCACTGGTTTCAGCAGGTTGCAGGCTGCAGTAGATCATTTTGGGACCCTTGAGATACCTGTGTCCTCGAGGAGTTTGAGTCTGTGAGGACATGGCTACAGACTGTAGCTCCTCAGCTGTTAACGGGGCAGTCTGGTCTCGTTTAATATTCTGGCACTATGGCAGGTATTGGCTATGGGGGTGGTGAGGGATCAGATGTGCTGCCAGCTGTTCAGTTGCATCACTGACACTGTTACGGGGCTGCAGCTCATCACTCTTACTGATCTGAGGGAAAGCTGACTGCAGGGCATGAGTGACAGCTTGAAAGCCCCTGTCCATGTGGTCCACCAGCCTATCCATCTAGTGCACCAGTCTGTCCAAGATGGAGTAGATGTTGGAGCCTAGTCTAGATGGCAGTCATCTGAGTTTCCACTAAAGTTTCAAAGGATGGTGACATACACCCCTGCTGTGAGGGCCTGGCTGCAGTGCCACTGGAGGTGCCCACACCAAGGTAGATTGTAGAGTGGAAATGCCAAAACTCCAGACATGTTGGAAATGGATTCCTCTACACATTCTGTCATGGTGCTCAAAGTCTTTGCGCCTTCCATTGCAACATGTAATCACTGGTGTGTCTAACACACTTTTCTCTGCATGACTCAGCTCCAGAGCTCTGCATCTCTGTCCAGCTCAGTAGAGCTGGAGGAGGACATCACCCTCCACCGAGTCATCTCCTGAGCTGCTTCTGTCACTATACCTGTTGTGTGATCGCTTTAAGAGTAATGTCCCTTAAAGAGATCAGTATGCTAATGAGCTAAGTACCAGGATGTAGTCATGTGGTTACAAGCCAGAGTCACTCTGCAACTGTAACGCCCAGAGGAAGGTTCGGTCAATAGTTTGCTCTGCACTGTATTTACTTGTTTAGCTGTTAATAAACCTATTAGAGATTGTCAGCGTAACTGGACTCCACACATCTCATTTATGTTGCATCAGACAACATAAAGAACTCAATACAGTACCTGCTCCTTCACATTTGTTTCACCTGACTTTTAGCATGTCTTCATTGTCGCTGGGTCAAAATCCGGGAACTCCGTACCGAATAGCACCTTGGGAGCACCTTAACCACACTGACTGCAGTAATTGAAGGTGGCAGCTCACCACAAGCTTCTCAAGGGCAACAAGGGATATGCAATAAATGCCAGCGATGTTCACGTCTGGAGAATGAATTAAAAAAAAAAGACATCTGGGTATTGGAGAGGGTGCAGTGGATGGCAACTGTCTTGATAGCTGGGATTAGGCAACTGAGTAATGAGAGGCTATAGAAGCTGAGAAGAGGGGTAATTTTCTAGAGGTATTGTAGATCCTAAAAGGGGCAAAGAAAATAAGCATTGACATGTTTAACATAGCCACGTATTTTACAAAAAAGGGACACAGCCTTTCAATTTAGAAGAGGGGGAAAAGATAGTTTATACTTTGTGCAGAGGGCTGTGAATGTTTGGAATAGACTGACAAGGCAGGCAGTAGGTATCAGCAAAGTTGGATAGTAATTGGGAAAACATATGGGGCGGGTGAGAGGTGCTACGGGATATGATGTTAGTTAGACACTGCGAATGTCCGATGGTCCGCTGTAGGGTTTCCAGGTTATGTACATGTCTATGGTCACGCTGGTGAAATTAGACCATTGACATTCTTGCCACTCCCTTCAGTTCCAGTGCATGCAGTTGGGCTTTCCCAATTGACTCCTTACTTTTGCTCCTGCTTTTGGAGAATCAAATGCTTATGGTGCTGCTGTGGCTGGGCATTCCTGATACACAAGAGCAGGAATTCCTGCCCACTGCCAGCAGGAATATTGTGTTGTTAATGACCCAGAGCAGGAACAGCATGGTGTCGTTGCAGAGCTGCCAGCAGTGGCGAGAGGTGAGTCAGGGACTGGAGTGGAATACTTTTTGTCAGGAGATACAATTTTGTGTGGATTCCATAATAAAAAAAATGGCCATGATTATCCATGACTTTGATTTCGGAGCTCACCAGGCCCTGCAAATTTTTTGCTCCTATTTATAACCAGCAAAACCTGAGGCAAATTTGGCGACTTCCTACATTTAGAGCCACATGTTTTACTGTTTCATGTGTAAGTCCCCAAACACCATGGAAATGCTGGCTTCTGAGGGGTAACAGACTAGTCCTCATTATTATAGGCAGCCCATTGTAGACGCTGCCCGCCCACCAGCCCATTGTGTACGGACCCCATCCACCAGCCCATTGTGTACGGACCCCATCCACCAGCCCATTGTATACGGAGCCCATCCACAAGCCCATTGTATACAGACCCCATCCACCAGCCCATTGTGTACGGACCCCATCCACCAGCCCATTGTATACAGAGCCCATCCACAAGCCCATTGTATACAGACCCCATCCACCAGCCCATTGTGTATGGACCCCATCCACAAGCCCATTGTATACAGACCCCATCCACCAGCCCATTGTGTACAGACCCCATCCACCAGCCCATTGTGTACGGACCCCATCCACAAGCCCATTGTATACAGACCCCATCCACCAGCCCATTGTGTACAGACCCCATCCACCAGCCCATTGTATACGGACCCCATCCACCAGCCCATTGTGTACGGACCCCATCCACCAGCCCATTGTATACAGACCCCATCCACCAGCCCATTGTATACAGACCCCATCCACCAGCCCATTGTATACAGACCCCATCCACCAGCCCATTGTATACAGACCCCATCCACCAGCCCATTGTGTACAGACCCCATCCACCAGCCCATTGTATACAGACCCCATCCACCAGCCCATTGTGTACGGACCCCATCCACCAGCCCATTGTATACAGACCCCATCCACCAGCCCATTGTGTACGGACCCCATCCACCGGCCCATTGTGTATAGACCCCGTTCACTGGCCCATTGTGTACAGACCCCATCCACCGGCCGATTGTATACAGACCCCATCCACCAGCCCATTGTGTATAGACCCCGTTCACTGGCCCATTGTGTACAGACCCCATCCACCGGCCGATTGTATACAGACCCCATCCACCAGCCCATTGTATACAGACCCCATCCACCATCCCATTGTATACAGACCCCATCCACCAGCCCATTGTATACAGACCCCATCCACCAGCCCATTGTGTAGAGACTCAATTCACCGGCCCATTGTGTACGGATCCCATTCACTGGCCCATTGTGTACGGACCCCATCCACCTGTCCATTGTGTACAGACCCCATCCTCCGGCCCATTGTGTACAGACCCCATCCTCCGGCCCATTGTGTACGGACCCCATCCTCCGGCCCATTGTGTACAGACCCCATCCTCCGGCCCATTGTGTACGGACCCCATCCACCAGCCCATTGTGTACGGACCCCATCCTCCGGCCCATTGTGTACGGACCCCATCCACCTGTCCATTGTGTACAGACCCCATCCTCCGGCCCATTGTGTACAGACCCCATCCTCCGGCCCATTGTGTACGGACCCCATCCACCAGCCCATTGTGTACGGACCCCATCCACCTGTCCATTGTGTACGGACCCCATCCTCCGGCCCATTGTGTACGGACCCCATCCACCGGCCCATTGTGTACGGACCCCATCCTCCGGCCCATTGTGTACAGACCCCATCCTCCGGCCCATTGTGTACAGACCCCATCCTCCGGCCCATTGTGTACAGACCCCATCCACCGGCCCATTGTGTACGGACCCCATCCACCGGCCCATTGTGTACGGACCCCATCCACCGGCCCATTGTGTACAGACCCCATCCACCGGCCCATTGTGTACAGACCCCATCCTCCGGCCCATTGTGTACAGACGCCATCCACCGGCCCATTGTGTACAGACCCCATCCTCCGGCCCATTGTGTACAGACCCCATCCTCCGGCCCATTGTGTACAGACCCCATCCACCGGCCCATTGTGTACGGACCCCATCCACCGGCTTGTTGTGGACGCTCCCCGCCTACTGGCCCATTGTGGACCCTCCACGTCCACCAGCTCTAACAGTTCCATATAAAACATATGGATTTATATGAAATATATAGGATTATGAGGGGGTTTGACAGGGCTGATGCTGAGAGGATGTTTCACCTCGTAGGGAAATCTAGAACTAGAAAGCACATTTCAAAATAAGGGGTCTCCCATTTGAGACAGAGTGAGGAAGAATTTCTTCCCTCAGAGGGTCGTTAATCTGTGGAATTCTCTTCCTCAGACAGCAGTGGCGGCCGGGTCATTGAATATATTCATGGTTGAGTTACACTGATTTTTGACTGTCCGGGGTTATCGGGGCCAGGCAAGAAACTGGAGTTAATCCACAGTCACATCAACCATGAACTTTTTGAATGGCGGATCAGGCTTGAGGGGCCAAATGGTTTATTCCTGCTCCTGTTTCTTATGTTTTTATGCATGTTCTTACAGCTTATACTATGACCCCTATCTCTCTTTCCCCAAAGGACCCAAGCTATATTATTGCCATTTGTCTTGCCCATAAAGATGATTGTTAATATTTCTGACAATGGAGGAAGAGTAAGGAGAGGCAGTATATACTATTGGTATATGGTGTCCTAGGCCCAACCATCTTCAGCTGCTTCATCAATGAACTTCCTTCAATCATAAGGTCAGAAGTGGGGATGTTTGCGGATGATTGCACAATGTTCAGCACCATTCGTGACTCCTCAGATACTGAAGCAGTCCGTGTAGAAATGCAGCAAGACCTGGACAATATCCAGGCTTGGGCTGATAAGTGGCAAGTTACATTCATGCCACACAAGTGCCAGGCAATGACCATCTCCAACAAGAGAGAATCTAACCATCTCCCCTTGACATTCAACGGCATTACCATCACTGAATCCCCCACTATCAACATCCTAGGGGCTACCATTGACCAAACTGAACTGGAGTAGCCATATAAATACCGTGGCTACAAGAGCAGGTCAGAGGCTAGGAATCCTCAGGCGAGTTACTCACCTCCTGACTCCCCAAAGCCTGTCCACCATCTACAAGGCACAAGTCAGGAGTGTGATGGAATACTCTCCACTTGCCTGGATGGGTGCAGCTCCAACAACACTCAAGAAGCTCGACACCATCCAGGACAAAGCAGTCCGCTTGATTGGCACCCCATCTACAAACATTCACTCCCTCCACCACCGACGCACAGTGGCAGCAGTGTGTACCATCTACAAGATGCACTGCAGCAATGCACCAAGACTCCTTAGACAGCACCTTCCAAACCTGCGACGTCTACCAACTAGAAGGACAAGGGCAGCAAATACATGGGAACACCACCACCTGCAAGTTCCCCTCCAAGTCACACACCATCCTGCCATTCCTTCACTGTTGCTGGGTCAAAATCCTGGAACTTCCTTCCTAACAGCACTGTGGGTATACCTACCCTAAATGGACTGCAGCGGTTCAAGAAGGCAGCTCACCACCACCTTCTCAAGGGCAATTAGGGATGGGCAATAAATCCTGGCCTGGCCAGTGTCGCCCACATCCCATGAATGAATAAAAAAAAATATGGTAACATTTTAAACATGTAAAGGAGCAGAAATTTTGTGCTTCACATATGTAAACCTTTAACAGTGGTAGAAAATATTGCTAAAGCTGTGAAAATAGCAGGTGTGATCTTAAGTGTTATAAATAGGAGCACAGTAACATGTACAGTAACAATAATATAAATACTTTTTACAGTACAGTGGGGCCCTTGTCAGATTGTCATCATTAAGCAGAGTTTGTGCTATCGCTTGTTATTCATTCCGTTATTTTTATCAGCTCGTCAACAGATGTTTGCTTTTAAAAGCCTCCTGAAGACTCTTCTGGTTGACTGTGCTTCCAACTACCTCTCCAGCTTTTCTATTTTATTCTTCCTTCTCAGGGTCCAATTTTATCCTCTGCTTTGTAAAATGTTCAGTTTCTGTATGTGAGGAGCACTAGAAAGTATTAATTGTATTGTCAGTAAAAGTTTCAAATGTTAAGGTAGTTTGTTACTGCTGAGACTCAAATACCTGTTGTGGGATGCCCTTTCTGTTACCTACATGGAAATTCCCCTTTGTTTTTGAGCACACAGTCAGACCACATACAAGAAATGAGGTGTTATGCAATGACAGAGTTAAGTTGGGGAGGGGGAAGAAGGAGAGAGTGTGAACACAAAATTATCAGAGTAATATTACTTGTGTGTAATGGGACTGCAAGAGCTGGCACTATCTGTATTTTTCTAACCTCCCTAAAGGAAAAGATACCATTTTAAGCTTATTATGTATTTGTATCATGACCCTTATAGATTGCGCAATGGGACTCATTCACACCTCTCAGTTTCATAAATTTCACATATTGTGCTTAGGAACTCTCTTGCACTCTACAAAAGTAAACAGTGAAATGGATACCATAGTAAGTTATTATTCATTTCATGCTCCATGATGTTTTTTTGTTGAAATTCTATATTTATCAACATTTCTCATTATGAAGAATGACATCACCTATTAGGAGCAGCTTGTTTTCGAGATGTTTCCTTTTTGGTGTGAAAATACCAATCTTTTTAAAGAAAAAAAGATCTAAATTAAAACTGGCTGTGTATTTGAGCATCTGGGATTGTCCACTGTTTCGCTGCAGCATTTTCCGACTAATGGTTCTCAAGACTTGACTAATATTGTTGATGGAGGTTACCGCTGCAGTGTTGTCAAAGGACTCTGCTTCTTTCACTAGGGCAAAAATTTCAATGTTCTCATGAAGACTTCTGTCTTTCTAAATATACGGTCCCAAAGAGATTTTATAAAGAGAATTGTTCAAATTTTTAAATAACCATTTCTCTTTGCCTTCAGTTTTTGATAATTATTTTTGGTCACAGCATACAGACATCATAGGAGTGCAATACTTATGGCTGAAGTACTGTACACTGTGTACTTTTTATATGCTCAGAATGACCTGGCTCATCTAGAATTAAGCTCCACGCTAATGGTACAGATTGTTCAGGTAAATGCGCCATTTCAGAGAAGCTGATATCTCACTGTTCTGTGATCGTCCTCTGATTTTACAAGGGTGACAAAGGAACAAGTGAAGTAACAAGCAAGCAGGAAAATAAACAAATGAGTAGATGAGGCTGGGTGACGATCTGGAGACGATCTGGAGAACCATTCCCCATACAGTGAAGGAAGAGCACAAAAGAGAGGGAAAAATAAGTTTCCTGAAATTCAATGATCTTTAATGACGACTCTTGTCATTAGTTCTTTGTGGAAGGTACCTCACTACACCCCAAGGACTGCAGCGGTTCAAGAAGGCAGCTCACCACCACCTTCTCAAGGGCAGTTAGGGATGGGCAATAAATGCTGGCCTGGCCAGCAATGCCCACATCCCCTGAACGAATAAAAAAATTGCTGTGGCAGGTTTCCCCATCCATTTATTTCTCTCTACCATAGGAAGGGAAATTGTATTCAGAGCTTGACATGAATTAGTCAAGACCGTGTGAGGATGCAAATGAAATACTGTCCAGATTCCCCCTAAAAAGCAGAAGTGAGTTACTTTCAATACTTCGGTCACTCAATAGTCTAGCTGTATGAGCATATAAAATTGATGGGCAGGAAAAGACCAACTGGTCTATAAAGCTTTCCTCACACCATGATACTTCGATCATCTTGACTAAACTCTTCTTCCTACTCCCACAGCCACGTAATCTCCAGGGAGAAGCAAAAAAGGGAAAAAAATCCAGAGCCAATAATAGAAAAAGAATACTCTGGAAAATTCATGTTCGACCCCCTCAGGCAATCAGACCAGTCCAGGAGATCACATGGACCAAATGTTATCTATGGATGTACTCCACTTCTCTCAGTATCACAGGATTGGATAGTTGGGCCTATGGGCACATCAGGAATAAAAGGAACTCTATGGAAGACTCTCCACAGCCTTTCCTACATAACCTATTACCTATATCTCAACGGCTCATTTCTTAATGGGGCAGGAGAAATCTCGAGCCAAGATTCCCAGAGGTTTCTACATAACAATATCAATCCCTTATCAGAAAATCCATTCCCTTTCCTCCTCCCTCACCTCTGCTGAATTCTGAAATTTTTAGAAAGGGTGAATCAGGTTTTTTTGTTTCTTGCAGGAAATGGAATGTTGGATTACCTCACATTTTTGGGAAGAATTTAAGGTTATATCTTTGTAGCCACGCAATCTTTGCTTTCTGAGTGAATTTTGTATCTCCCTGGTACAGTCTCACTTCAGTCCATTTTTGTATCACGTGAATAAAATTCCTGGTATAAGAGGGTTGTTTTATGTTGAATAGCAATGCAGTTTGAGAATTCTGGGATTCAGTGATGGATTAAGCAGTGTTTCTTGTTCAAGGAGGGAAAATTGAGAACCACTGGAGATCAGTTACATTGCTGGGTTTTAACAGTTGCATCAAATTAATATTAATAGAGAAGTTGGTTTACCATTATACACTAGCAGGAACTATCTTGTGATACTGATGGGTGACTGTGTAATATAAATGATGCTGATTTTATTTTTATTTGTTCATGAGATGTGAGTGTCGCTGGCAAGGCTAGGATTCGTTGCCCCTCCCTAATTGAGAAGGTGGTGATGGTGAACCACCTTCTTGAACCACTGCAGTCCATCTGGTGTAGGTACACCACAATGTTGATAAGGAGGGAGTTGTACATTTTTGACCCAGCAACAGTGAAGGAACAGCAATATAGATCCAAGTCAGGATGTTGTGTTGCTTGGAGGGGAACTTGCAAGTGGTGGTGTTCCCATGCATCTGCTGCCCGTGTCCTTCTGGGTGGTAGAGGTCGCCGGTTTGGAAGGTGCTGTCGAAGGAGGCTTGGTGCATCTTGTAGAGGTACACACTGCTGTCATAATCTGCCGGTGGTGGAGGGAGTGAATGTTTAAGGTGGTGGATGGTCGGGGTGGGGGCGGGGGTTGCGCGGTAGATCAAGTGGGCTGCTTTGTCCTGGATGGTGTCGAGCTTCTCAAGTGTTCTGGAGCTACACTCATCCAGGCAAGTGGAGAACATTCCATCACACTCCTAACTTGTGCCTTGTAGATGGTGAATAGGCCTTGGGGAATCAGGCGGTGAGTTACTCACCACAGAATTCCTAGCTTCTGACTTATTCTTACAGACACAGTATTTATATGGCTGATCCAGTAAAGGATGTTGACAGTGAGGGATTCAACGATGGTAATGATGTTGAATGTCAAAAGGAGATGGTTAGATTCTGTTTTGTTGGAGATGGTTATTGCCTGGCACTTGCATGGCATTAATGTTACTTGCTACTTATCAGCCCAAGCCGGTTGGTGGTTGCAAATGTTGTCCAGGTCTTGTTGCATGTGGGCACAGACTGCGTCAGTATCTGAGGAGTTGCAAATGGTACTGAACACTATGCAAACATCCCCACTTCTGACCTTATGATTAAGGGAAGCTCATTGATGAAGCAGCTGAAGATGGTTGGGCCTAGGACACTACCCTGAGGAACTCCTGCAGTGATGTCCTGGGGCTGAGATGATTCTCCTCCAGCAACCACAACCACCTTCCTCTGTGCTACGTATGATTCCAACCAGCAAAGAGTTTCCTCCTGATTTTTATTGACTTCACTTTTGCTAGGGCTCCTTGATGCCTCACTTGGTTGAATGCTGCATAATGTCAAGGGCAGTCACTCTCATCTCACCTCTGGAATTCAGCTCTTTTTCCACATGTTGACCAAGGTTGTAATGAGGCCTGGAGACAAGTGGCACTGGCAGAATCAAAACTGAGCATCGGTGAGCAGGGTTGTTGCTGAATAAGTGCCACTTGATAGTACTGTTGATGACACTTACCATCACTTTGCTGATGATTGAGAGTGGACTGATGGAGTGGTAATTGGCTAGATTGGATTTGTCCTGCTTTTTGTGGATAGGACATACCTGGGCAAATTTTTCACATTGTCGGGTAGATGCCTGTGTTGTAGCTGTACTGGAACAGCTTGGCTCGGGGTGCGGTTAGTTCTGGAGCACAAATTTTCGGTACTATAGCCGGGATGCTGTCAGAGCCCATAGCTGTAGTGGTCTTCAGCCATTTCTTGATATCATGTGGAGTGAATAGAATTGGCTGAAGACTGGCATCTATGATGCTGGGGACCTCAGGAAGAGGCTGAGATGGATCATCCATTTGCCACAACTGGCTGAAGATGGTTGCAAATACTTTTAACTTGTATTTTGCACTGATGTGCTGGGCTCCCTCCTCATTTGAGGATCGGGATGTTTTTGGGGCCTCCTCTCCTGGTTAGTTGTTTAATTCTCCACCATAATTTACAACAGGATGTGGCAGGATTGCAGAGCTTTGATCTGATCTGTTGGTTGTGGGATTGCTTATCTCTGTCTATCGAATGCTGCTTATGCTGTTTAGCATACATATAGTCCTGTGTTGTAGCTTCACTAGGTTGGCACCTCATTCTTAGTATTCCTGGTGCTGCTCTGGTATGCTGTCCTACACTCCTCATTGAACCAGGGCTGATCCCCTGGCTTTATGGTAGTGGTAGAGTGGGAGATATGCCGGGCCATGAGGTTACAGATTGTGGTTGAATGCAATTCTACTGCTGCTGCTGATGGCCCACAGTACCTCATGGATGCCCAAATTTGAGTTACTAGATCTGTTCTGAATCTACCCCATTTAGCATGGTGCTAGTGCCACACAACATGATGGAGGTTATCCTCAGTGTGAAGACAGGACTTCATCTCCACAAAGACTGTGCAGTGGTCATTCCTACCACTAGTGTCATGGACAGATGCATCTGCAACAGGTAGATTGGTAGGGTGTGGTCAAGCAGGTTTTACCCTCTTGTTAGTTCTCTCACTGCCTGTCACAGGCCCAATCTGGTAGATATGTCCTTCAGGACACAGCCAGTTCGGTCAGTAGTGGTGCTGCCAAGACGCTCTTCATGATGGATAGTGAAATACCCCATCCAGAGTACATTCTGTGCTCTTGCTACCCTCAGTGCTTCTTCCAAGTGGTGTTCAACATGGAGGAGTACTGATTCATCAGCTGAAGGTGAGCATAGGTTTTAATCAGCAGGAGGTTTCCTTGCCTATGCTTGACGTGATGGAATGAGACTTCATGGGGTCCAGACTCGATGATGAGGACTTCCAGGGCAACTCCCTCCCAACTATATACCACTGTGCTGCCACCTCTGATGGGTCGCTCCTGCCGGTGGGATATTGGCTGTAAGGTATAATTTGGTGAGTATGATTATGCCTGACTTGTCTATGGGACAGCTCCCAATTTTTGACACAAGTTCCCAGATGTTAGCGAGGAGGAATTTTGCAGGGTCAACTGGGCAGAGAGTGTCTTTGTTGTTTTCCGAGCCTAGGTCGATGCCGGATGGAAGGTTTTATTCTTCTTGAACTTTTCTGTAGCAGTTTGATACTGAGTGGCTTGTTGGGTCATTTCAGAGGGCAGTTAAGAGTAAACCACATTGCTGTGGATCTGGAATCACATGTAGGCCAGAGCAGGTAAGGACGGCAGATTTCCTGTTCCAAAGGACATCAGTGAACCAGATGGGTTTTTATGACAATCCGGTAGTTTCATAGTCACCATTACTGAGACTGGCTTTTATTCCAGATTTTATTAATTAATTGAATTTAAATTCCCCTAGTAGCTGTGGTGGGAGTTGAATTCACATCTCCGAGCAGTAGTTTAGGTATCTGGATTGCATCCAGTAACATTACCACTAGGCTACCATTCCCCTAAAGGTGCTGATAGTCTGTAATTACCCTATGTGAGAACTATTTATGAAGAAGTATAACAGTTTGCAATAACACACCAAAGTTCTGGTTAATCATAAGGGGAATTCTATGATTTTGTCTTCTCGTACAACTTTCAGTATCATATTCTATCTTATTGTAACATCTCAAGTAAAGCAGGAAACGGAACCCTTTGTTGATCAAAATTAGCTGCAACTGTTTGAAACTTTCGGCTTTAACTTTTGACTCTTTTGAAGTAGAGATGTTAAGATAAACGTACAATATTACATTCAACTGTATAATTAAATATATAAATAGGTCATGCAAGACAGGATTCACACTCTGTAAAGCAATAGCCTATAGGTTAATCCAATTCTTGGATCAAAAAATCACTGTCTGCTCTTTAATTAAAATGTAAGGAGCAAATTAACACATTAGCAACAGATAATGAACAGAAGGTAAACCAGAGCAAAATCTAGTGATCCAAATATATACGTGATTAAACTTCAAAAAATAAGCACAAAAAGATAACGTTTGGACAAGAACAAAGCCTATCAATTGATGAACTGATTAATAGATAAAATAATTTAGCATTTGGAAATACTTTTAATTTGCAGTAGCACATGCTCAATTAGGGTGCTTTTGGCTCATCCATTAGATTAAGCACAATGTGTAGTTTATCTCAAGTGTCACTGTTTCATTTTTTAAAACAAAAACACTGTATTTTTGTTCTTACTTGTTATGCACATTGAGCACCCCCCTGCCCCTTATTCCTGACTAGACTCAAAATGACTGTGATTTGAGTTCATTACCAAGTTTCTTCAGTTTCAATCATTCACCGTTGGTATGTTAGTAACTAAAATTGAAGATTTAGTATCATGATACAGTATTTTAAACTGTATGCAGACATCCTAACAGCTCATTTGTTTTTTTTAACTTACTGAACAAAGTGTTTAACAGCAAAGTAAGAGTGCCATTTTCCCAGAATGTTGTACATGTTGAAATAATGCTCAACGTTCTTGAGGACAATCCAAAAATAATGTTATGACCCGGTGAGAAAGGGGTCTAAGGTTCTCTCTCAGCCTTTACCTGATCTTACCGTAACAGGATTTTATTTTTAACACACCATTTTTTTAGCTTCCCCTTAGTGAATCCTTGTTCACTGTTTTCCAATTGTAAAGCAAAGAAACCAGCCAAACAGGTTTTCTTAAGAAAAAAGGTTGAATTTTATTAAACTTAAACTCTAATTTGTTTAACGCCTACAGATACGCGACGCTAGCATGCATACATGATGCACGCATGCAGATAGAGACAGAAAAGAGCAGAATAAATAAAGTGGAAAGGTTTGAGGCAATATCTGAAGATGGTTTTGGTTACTTTTCTTAGAGCTCGCTGTAGAGTCCTTGATTGTAGGTAGGTCTTGCCTTTCGTTGGGGCCCGGTATTCTTCTTAAACCTTGTTTGATGTAGGAGACCTTTCTCTCTTGAGGTTCATGTCTTCAGTGGATTTGGAGTTCTGTGAGAAAGAGATAGGAGCAGATAGGAGAGGTCTTCTCCGTCCAGGAGCGAACAATCTTTCTGAGTTCAAACTCTCTCTGTAGCTGGTTCAAAAAACCCTGGACCAGCCAGCTAGTCATGTGACCAGCTGGTTTAACCAGTCTTGGCTTTTGTGGATTGTATCACTTTAGCAATCTCTGGAATGCTGTTCCTTACACTTTCAATGTCTGGTGATCAAAATCCATTGTGAGTTAAGTGGACCAGGAAATAACCTTTTGTCTCCACAAGCACTGTCAGTTAGTATGCAAATATCCTTCCAGCCAAGTGTCTGGTGATTTTATTAACAAGTTCTTTATTCACTCCAGCAACAGTTTAAAATCAATGTTCATATGACAAAATTAATATGCCTCATTCTTGGAAGGTGGGGGGTCTGCATGACAATAATTTAGATCAATATAATCAAACAATGATCATAATGTTGATTTTTTTGGCAAATTAGTTTGTATCAGATCTGATTAAGAATACATTACGGAACATGACAGCTGAGGTTCAGTACTACACTGTTTGGCTGGTAATTCAGACTTTTCCCTATACTCTGGTCTCATGTTGACAGCAAAATGCTGGTGCCAATAAGCAGACTGAGTTTCCTGTCATTGGGAACCCTGCACACTTCTCCATGTGTATGAGATCACAGCTTAGAATTAACAACGCTCCTCTAATTGGGGTATATAGTACACTCGCAATCATGTGGGTTGCTTACCATATTTTCCTGCTCTCTTGAAAGGTGGAAAATACCATGTCATCCGATCAATGTACCTACAAACTACCTGTTCATATTTATTTGCAGATTAAATAATATGTGGAACAAGTAAGATACAGCAAGGTATGAATCAAAATATAGAATCTGTCCTCAAGGGATTAAATTCCCCCTGTATAATATATTTCTTACCTACTTAATAAGTGACAGAACATTTGGATGAAACAGGCTTTTACAGAGTTTGGCAATGTTACATATAGGTGATGCAAATCTCAGATTGTTCATGGAGTTTAGATCTCTATCCAGAATGAATGCCTACGGGAGATTTTCTTTCAGCATTTGAGCAGTTAAAACACCTCTGAAATCAGAGCTGTCAATCATCCATGATTAAAGATACAATATTGCATGGAATACTGATGAGCAGGGGCACCTAAGTTATCTGATCTGTTAATGGCTTGACTGTGGACAATTTAATTCGTAACTAGAACAAAGCTTGCATCTCCTGCCTAATTTCCAGTTCAATATCTTGGTCCACTCCCATAGACAATTTGTCTCTGATCTTCCTTTTGTATTTTCGATGAGGCAGACCAGCTTCTGTTTTAATTCTAACTATGTCAGAATTGTATGAGATGAAATAAAGAAATCCCCCTGTTTTGCCATGGGCTCAGGTGCCCTTGCAAATTTAAAAACTTCAGCTGCTTTGATGAGACCTGAAGCCCTAAATTAGTCTCATCACAAATACAAGATTTTGTTTACCAGTCCTTTTTTTTGGAGGAGTGGGGGAGTGGCGAGGAGAGAGAGGAGGGGAGGAATCTGTCGACTTGTTCCTAGTCTTGCCCCTCAACTGTTTCAGTGCGAGGAGCACAAACAAGCCCACTGCACATTACCATTGTGATAACTCTCACTATATTTGACATCCATCCTACACAGCTGTAAGCCAAAGCATTATTGACCTTAATTGTGTTAATCACTCTTAATCATGTAAATCCTGCTTTTATTTCTTTCATATTAATGAATGTAAGCTGGGTGTGGTGGAGTCCTGTGGGCAGAGGTTGTCTCATGGTGGTAAGAAGATGGAGCTACAAAGGGAGAATTCTGACCGAAGACATTATTGCTGGGATAGTTTTAACTAAAACAGACAGACACACACAGACACACACACTCACACACACATATATGTCAGGCATTGTCTCTGAGGTAGTGGATTGCCACCAACACTCCGTCTACAGAAACTGAACTGGACAATAGCCACTTGGGAATGTGTGAATGACTTTCTTCCTGCCCCAAGATACAGTAATCACACCCATTATTGGCATGAGACAGCCCCCTGCTGAGGGCAGGATATGACCACGTGGGGGTGGTTCTGGCTGGCCAGGGTAGAATTAATAACCCAATTGGACGATCTGATTTAAGGTATTGCCTTATGTACCAAGGGCCAGGGTCAGGAAGGTGTATAAAGCCACAGCCCTCCAGAACATTGTTATTGCAGTCAGTAAAGTGGCCTGATCAGACATTCCAAAGTCCACCTTGGAGATCTGTCCAAGGACTGACCACCTAAGACAAACCCTGGCTCGCGGGATTCCCTGAGCAACCAGTGTCATTGTGAGTATGGACTATTGCTTAGAGTTTTAATAAAGGTGTATCACATTCAGTGAAACAGTATGCAAGTTGTGGTGTGCCACTGATATCAAGAGTAAAGACAAGAACCTTTAGACCATAGAGGGGGTCTTACACAGCACAACAATGATGCCATCCAGCAAGTTCCATTCGCAGGGATTCTCACAAGAACGATATTTAAAATAATGAATGAGTTAAGAAATAAATATGAGCTAATGTAAAAACTAATTTTGTAATGATGCATTTAACAATGGTCCTTTTGCAGGATAACTCATTTCCATAGGATATTCAGATTGCAAGATTAATTTGTGGGTGTTCAATACTTAATGTCATAGGCACTAAATAAGCTGAATGTCTGGTTGAGCTGAGGATCTTGATCACACTTCATTTTCATATAAAGTTATAGATGCTCACCCTATCTTATAAAGGACTCCTCCTATCAGATATAAGCTATGTGATCAGATCATGAGTTAGCTCTAATTATCTTTAGGTTGCTATCAATTTGTTGAATGTACTGTAACTGAAAATGTGCAGGCAAAAGTGATGAAAGGACATTAATATTCTGCTGAAACATGCAAACTTGATTTGCTTTTACTCAAACGGCTAAAGACATCTCAGATAAGGTTCTGTTCATAGAGTTATACAGCACAGAAACAGGCCCTTTGGCCCATCATGTCTGTGCCGGCTATCAAGCACCTAACTATTCTAATCCCATTTTCCAGCACTTGGCCCGTAATCTTGTATGCAATGTCTTTTCAAGTGCTCATCTAAACGCTTCTTAAATGTTGTGAGGGTTCCTGCCTCTACCATCTCTTCAGGCAGTGCGTTCCAGATTCACCCTCTGGGTGAAAATCTTTTCCTCAAATCCTCTCTAAACCTCCTGCCCCTTACCTTAAATCTATGCCCCTCATAATTTTGTATACCTCAATCATGTCCCCCCTCAGCCTTCTCTGCTCTAAGGAAAACAACCCTAGCCTTTTCGGTGTCTCTTCATAGTTGAAATGCTCCAGCCCAGACAACATCCTGGTGAATCTCCTCTGCACCCTCTCCAGTGCAATCACATCCTTCCCATAGTGCAGTGACCAGAACTGTACACCGTACACCAGCAGTAGCGTTTTATTCAGCTCCATCATAACCTCCCTGCTCTTATATTCTATGCCTGGGCTAATAAGGGCAAGTATCCCATATGCCTTCTTAATCACCTTATCTACCTGTGCTGCTGCCTTCAGTGATCTATGGACAAGTACACCTACATATATATATATATTTATAAATGTATTTCAGTTTGCAATGATGCTGAAAATACTCTCTAGCATGTTTTAAAACAGTACACATTTTCTCTTTCTGTGCTGTACCCACCAATGTAAAATAATCAAATAATGGCCCAGATTTTGCGGTCCCAAAGCGATGAACATCTCCTATTGGTGTGCCTCAATGGGCACCGTGGAGGCTGTAGCTCTGGAAAGAGGCAGGGTCCTGTAATTTGACAATTTGGGTTGATTGCTCACAAGTTATACTGATTCTCACGCAGATTTATTTAGAGATGGTATCAGCCGGTGCATCGAGTGCATCCACATCTGTAAACACCACTGAAAGGAATATACCGCTTCTGTTTAACTTTTACTCGGCACCTTCGCTTGATTCCCATGTTCAAGGGAGAGCATTTTAGCTTCTCCTATAATATGTGCCGCTTTTTCAAAATGTAAATGCAAGATTTAAAAGATTCTTCAAAACAAATTAGAAATGGGTAATGTTTGGGTATGAGAGAGGGAGACTGGTGAATAAAATCAGAGGGAGTTTCAAATACGCAGACCTTTAAAAGTGGGTGAAAAAGTTGACAAAGCTTTCTTTCTACAAAAAGCATAAGGATAAATTTCTAACTGGTCCAAACCAGGCGTGATTGCAGTGATCAAAGACACCAAAGTGGATAGACCCATGGACCAAACTAAATGTTTCCCCGGGGGACCTATCATCATAATTCAGATGAGTAGCTTACCTATCTGGATCTAACCAATTTTAGCAAACACCAAAGCCTACAGGTAAATCCGGGAGGGCACGGATTGCAATCTGTAGGAGATGAGATGGCAGCCAAGTGCAATTTTGTGGAGCTATACGGAACACCCTGACTCCTTTGCATTCCACAAAAAGCAAAATTCCAGCAACGTTAGATTTCACACCCATTAAAACGGGAGCAACGATGTTGATTTCGGGTCCCTTATCATCTTGGAAGAGGAAAGGAAGTTATGTTTTCATACTGGTTGCCTGAGCAATTGCTTCCAATTCGAATACACTGAGTGCCAACCTCCCGCTGTTAGGCAGATGTGCCTGTGTGGTGAGTGAGTGACTTTGAACGGGAAGCAAATAGAGGTATAGAAAAAAAAAAGGCACTTGTTTTGTTGGTCTCTCACTAAGATGCCAAGCTGTCCCAGGCCCAAACTGTCAATTGCCTCCACTCCCCGGATTTGAAGGGCTACCTCCCCTAGCTGACTAAGAATTAGAAGTTGCCAGACTTACCTGTCCATTTTGTCTCTGTAGTTGTGTGCAGCCTTCCTTTTAGAAAATAGACAAAACATTCACTTTAAACAGTTGAAAGAATATAGAGTGGGACCACAGCCTACAAATGTAAGCAGTCGACTTACTGTTGCAACATCTAACAGTTATGAGAGGCATTAGAAGATTTTAAATTGGAAATACAGATGTGATGTGTGAGTGACTGTGTCAGTGCTTCCCATACTCCATTGCTAGTTCAGGAGCACAGCGTTCTGGCAGGCGTACTGTGGGTATAGACTTGATCTGCAGTGAGAAACTGGGAAGCCTCACCATGGAACTCTTCTCACTTGAAATTTCTTCCTCATCTCCAATGCAGCTATGGACAGTCACCCTATCAGCCAAGCCCTGCCATGTTTGCTGCACACATTGGGGCACACAGGAAGGTTCTCTTCAGCCCCAAATACAAGTACCTTCCTCTGTTACTTGTCTTTCAGCAGAACATCCACAATGTCATGATGTTTCCTCGCGGATCTTCCAAAGCAACTAGTTATGTTCCAATGGCGCAGCAGCCCTTTAAGAGCTGCTGCTCTCCGGATTCTCCGCCCCTTCCATTCCCTCATTCCCATTGGCTGTTGAAAACATGCAGAGGACACGTAGAAATTATTATGATGAGCTGACTTCACTGAATCTGACAAGACCAGCTCTCCTTTCTAATTATATGATAGATAACAGGAACTCAGCAATCCTGGATGCATTTTCAGTCAGGATTAGGGAATGCACCCTCTAGAATCAACTTCAATTACTTGCAGATCAATGATAACAGGTTTAAGCTAATCAGATCTGCACCATATCGTGGTTTAAACTTGACCACCTGAGAGATCCTGACTACATCAGCATGAATTTTTCCAATTATTTGCATCAGATTGCCAATTTATGACCAATTTGATGCGGATGGAGTTTGAATCTCCAGGTACTGGGGTGAAGTTACTCAAACCTATTTCACTTAGGACCTTTTACAGCTGAATGAAAGGACAGACTCCTTCTGCAAAGGTAGACTGGGGGCCCCAGCACTGAAAGCACAATGTACCAGTTTCCTATACCACCCAGTCCTCTTTCATGGTTACCCGATCATATATTTTCCAGTAAATGTTTGTTTCCAGTCACATGGCATGATTTACAATAAAACTCTTTCATAATAATTAATCTTGCAATCTTATTACTCAACAAGTTCTACCAGTAACGCTAAAGAGCATTTGTGGTGACATCAAAGAGAGTTTGCTGTTTTGAACTATAACAATGAAAAACAATTCAATCCATTACCGATTTGGGGAACAGTGAAATGGAAGTCACCACTTACTCCAGTCTTTTCATTCACTCTATAAATGTTTTATGTTTGCTGTCTAGCTAGTAAAGCATTATCATTCTCATACACATGAACCTGAACATCATCCCTACCTCATGCTTCCATTGCTAAATTAATTTGTCATACTATAAAAGGTGGCTATGTAACTAGAGCAAGAAGTAAAAATGATCATGATCTGGACTGCATGACCTGGAAATTGGCTTGTTGGAGCACATGGTGGGGGCAGTGGTACGCACCATCTCCTACCCTCCCACTGTTCCTCAGTGATAAGGACTGAGGTGCTCCAGATATATTGAACATTGGGTTTTGTTTCAAGTTCCCAGTGGTGGGGATGCCAGTGAAGAGGACGGCGACTTTGGGTCTCTGCTAGTGTTGCTGTGGCCCTCTGGTTGGTGTTGTTGAGGATTGGGGCTTGTGTTGGGGTTTGGGTCTGGGAAATCTCAAGGGTCGTGTTTGGACCAGACGGGAGATCAAGAGTTGGGATCAGCAGTTGGGATCAGGTCAGGTGCAGCGGCAAAGTCAGGGCCAGGGATTGGAGGATCAGGCCACAAATGGTGGGGGATGGGTGTATGAAAGTGGGGGCAGGAGTGGCCATTCCTGCTCCCCTTGGCTCCACATTCAGGTAAGTTTCTTACCTTCTTTATTGCAGGCTCTCCTTCGGGCTGGTTTCCCTCAGTGCAGCCCACAGTTACAAAGGCTGCCTTAGGGCAAAACAATCTACAGAAAGGGGCCTCAAACAGGTGCTAACCATCTTATTTAATATAAGCTAAGGGTCTGACGTCTGCTTCAGATGTGGGTAAATGGTGCCTCTTGTTTGTTCTTTACCAATATGGCGGGTGGTGTATTTCTGGCCGCAATTGTGCAAACTCTTCCTGCCAGTCATATTGGGGTCTTAGTAGACCAAGAAGTGCCCGAGAAACGAGTGCTGCACGGACCAATAAGTAGAGTTCCGCGGACCAATAGGTAACTTCTACAGCTATATTCAGTTGCTAGTCTGCTAGTGCACTGAGTCGGCTGGATTTTGTTGGCCTGCCATTGGGAGTGACGGTGGGTGCAGAAAATGGCGGCTGCCCAGCCAATCACGTGGCGGGGGCGACATTGGTGACGCCATTCACAGCGTCACCTGATGCCGGAGAAGGTGCTGGTGCCATTTTTAAAAGGCTGCCAGCCCAGCAAACAGTTCAAAATAACGCAGAGTTGACCCCCTTCCCCCCATTCTATACTCAGAACGCAGTGGTGACACCTTCCCCTCATCAGTGGCGCCAGATTTTACTGGACACAAAAGCGAAGGCGCGTGAGTGCCGCACGTCGCGCTGAAGATCAGGAACAGATGGGAAGATCACAGCAAATGACATGATAATGTATGCAGGGAGGTATTTTAAATATTTAAATCAGGGTCCCGTCGCTGAGCGGCGGAGGGGCTGCCACGGAGCTTCCCCGCCACCAGGAAGATCTGGCCCGGCAATCCCGGTGTCGAGTTCCGTGTCGGCCCCGTCCCGCCACAAAACCTGATGTTGGGAACAAAATCCGGCCCAGTGTTTTTACTGGGGTTGTCTTTCCCAACATGTTTCATGCAGAAGTAATACATGTGAATTTGAAGAGGGAACGGAATAGTTAAAACGGAAAGACTAAGCAACTAAAAATGTTGCCACAAAACCCACAGACCGGGGTTACCGATAGCCGGGTTGTCCAATATGCTTTTAACTTCTCAAAACCCATCTCTTCCCAGGATCGTTCATCAACCCAACATTAGAATAATCTCTTGAAAACAGCACTGTAATGGAGTTCATAAAAATGTTTGACTCCCTCATAAAAAAAGATTTCATTTCTTAAAAATAACTAAAAATTTTCAATCCTCATTCAAGATTCATCACGGACTTTCATGTTTGAATGGATTTTGATCAAACCTCAACACACGTGGAATTTTTCTCCAGTATAATTCCTGGATTTCATTCGTCAGCTTCTCTTGTTCACTCATTGGAAAGCAACTGTATCAATCTACCTTTAGTTTATTAAAATCTTGCATGTAACCTTTACTTCCTGTAACACTTTCACTGTAATCCTTTCCTGAGACCACCTCTTGTTATAAAACATGAGTGACGCCACAGGAGAGCTGCTAGTATATATTATCAAATTGCTAGATGTACTCGCCCAATTTATTACAGAATCGGCAAAACAGAGAGCCGCTACATCCACTGCAGCAGATGCACATTCTATTTATGATAAAAATTGAAAATGCTGGAAATATACAGTAGATGGTGAAGCCATCGGATGTAGACCTCATCATCCGATGAAACGCCTACACCTAAATCATGAACCCGTCTTTTCTTGTCAGGTACTAACTGGCCTCTTGTGTATTTCCAGCATTTTTTTTTTGTCTCAATGGCTTGTTTGTTTTAGCCCAAATGTTGAAATGTGGAGTATGTCCCATGCAGCATCATTGGCTGGTTCTGCCTTGCATATTCACAGATGCAGACTGTCAAGGCTGACAATAATGGTCAAAGCACAGAAAAACAAGGGCTACTGCTTCTTCAGTTTGCAAGTGTCTGTGCCAGACAAAGCTGACCGCGTGATATAATGCAAAGTCAGCTTATTAATATGTCATCATGGTGTTGTTGGGCAGACAGTGCATGGCAGCTGCCAGCACATTAACAGTAACAACTTGTATTTATAAAGTGACTTCAACACAGTAAACCATCCCAAGGTGCTTTACAGATGCATTATCAAACAAAATTTGACACCGAGCCACATAAGGAGATAATGGGACAGGTGAGAAAAAGCTTGGTCAAAGAGATAAGAATGTCTTAAAGGAGGAGACAGATAGAGAGGGGGCGATGTTTATGGAGGAATTTCAGAGCCTACGGCCCATGCATCTGAAGGCATGGCCACCAATGGTGGAGCATTTGAAGCCTTGACCCACCCCAGTCAAAGGGTGGGTTCTGTGCCCCCAGCAGCTCTTAAAGCTGTCCTGCTCCTGAAGAGCTGGAGAAATGGGTGGAGTGAGGACACAGGTGAGAAATGCTCCATTCAATGAAACAGTTTTGGACATGCTGCTGCAGGAGCTCATGATCGCTTTCAGAGCCGAGGGCTGCACTACAGATTAACCTGGATAGGGGTGTCCTACTGACAGTATTTTAGAATTTCTTTTCCTTCTAGGTAGGTGCCCAAAAGGAAGGCATGGAAGAATCCAGTGTCTGACCATCTTGCAGCACTTGGTGTCACCCACTTGTATAGTGATGAGCTCCAGCTCAGATACATCCACACCAAGGAAGGGAGGCAGTTAATGAGTTGCAGGAGTGAGAATTAGGTGAAGCACAGAGCAGGGGTGAGGAGGAGTAAGTACAGGTGGGATTGGAGGAGACAGAAACAGAAAGTTGGAGAGCCAGCACTAGTCTTCAGCTGCTGATTCCAGATCTTGTCCATAAATGCAGATTAGTAATGTGGTAATTGGTTAGTAGTTCATGCAGTCATTTGAGAGTGTTCCAGGCAGCCTGTTTGGGTGTGGGGTGGGAGGGTTGAAGTGTCTAAGGAAGAGTTCACCATCCACATCTGTGTAGTGTTGTTTGATTGCCAGACAGAGCTGTGCACCTCCCAAGAAGAGATTGACCATCCCAGGGCCTTCTGCTGCAGAGCCCCTTTGGCCAAAGTTCCATGGTCAGGTGCAGCTTCCGTCATGGGCTCTGGAAATGTGCTCCAATCTACAGCAGCCTATCTTGTTTGCCGGGGTATCAGATTGAGGCAAATATCGTTGCTGTCCAATGACCTGCTCCCCACAGATCCCTGGACATGTTGAAAGAGTGCCTAGCGTCAAGAGATTGGGAGGAGCTGGTGCGACCGATGGAAATGTCTGAGAGCATTGCTACATTCGTAACACCCGGTGATCAACTCAAATTACTGCTGATGATAGCATACAAACGTCAATGCCCATGGCACTTGTAGTCATAGGACCATCTGCTGATCTTGTGCAAAAAAATCGGATGGGTTCGACAATGGTTGGGCGATCTGCTCCGCCAAATTCCTGTTTAGGTGGTGATATTGAACATTACCCGCAATGGGCCTCAGCTGGACTTCTTCCTGCAGCTGAGCAACAGGCCAACACTCTATCAAAGCTCATACCCACTTGGAAGTTGTGATAGAAGAGGTGGAAATGAGTAGAGAAACAAAACTGCCACTGCTCCATCGTACATCTTGCTCTCGAGGTTAAAAGGGATTTGCAAATATAACAAATATTTCAAAATACTTCAAAATTGGTCGTAAGCTCTAATGGGGTGTTTAAAACATATACACAGACTAATGAGCTATGCAATATGTTTCATTAAAACTTTGCCATGAAAATGTCACTTTTCTTTTGTCTAAACTTTGATCTTCCTTCTTTGGTTCTGACATAACAGAAACGATACACCGGGGAAGAAATGGTGATAAATTAGCTTTAAGTATGCTCGTGCGCAATAAAAGCTGGCACATCCAAGAACATTAACTATTGATCCATGTACATAAACTAATCCAGATCACTCTCTGTATCCAGCCAGTCAGCAGTCTGACTTCAACCTTTTTCCCTTAACAATATACCAAAATGAGAATACAATTCTGGGTAGGTCAATCCCAATTTGTGTCAATTTTAACCCGACGACACCTGGCAGAGATCGAAAGGATGTGCAGTTAAAATCACCCAGGTCAGTTACCTGCCCAGGTTGGAACTTTAACCTTCCCGGAGCAGGCAAGGACACCCGCTGAAAGCTGGCGGGCTTCTTTAATTACATATGCCCTGTCAAATATGGATGATGTCACTGTGACCTGTCTCCAATTTTAACTCAGCGGCCTGAGCAGTCAGCCACTGTGAGTTTCTTGCCTGCCCAACCTGGTGCCAGAAGAGGCCCCAAAAGGTAAGCTTTTAATTTTTAAAATTACTTTTCTTGTGGGGTGTGAAGGAGTAGGAATGCTCCTCCAGGTCCCATAAGGGGAGCTTAGGCCTCCACTCCCACCGACATTTCTCCTTTATCGACTGCAAGACCATTTTGGGATGGCTGTGGCAGCTGATTCTACCTGGTGTTGATGGGCAACCTCCAGGCCACGTGGTTTTCAACCACTTCCCACTGACTTCTCACTCATAACAGGTAGTAAGATGGGTGGTGGGATTTGAGTGAGGCCTAGGAGTTAAAATACCCCTGGCCTCATTTGTGGCGTTGAGTTTCTACCTCTGCCCACCGTCCAAATCTGCTGGGTTTAATTCAAAGGATGATGTTCACCAGCACTGCCACAAGATGGAGCACTCAGCTGCTGTTGAGCATTCAGCCTCCTGTCTTGCTTTAAAAGCAGAAGTGATGTTCCTTTGAGAGTCTATTTGATGGATACAGCAATGTGGGGGAATTAAAGAAGTAAAAGTCAGCCTGTGTTTTGTGTGGAGTGAGTGAAGAAAGCCTTAAAAACAACTAGCACAATGCAGTTCAGCGATTTTTATTGCAAAGAATAACTATCCGAATGAACTCTGTAAATCGTTTTAGTCGATATCAGTGTTCTTACTTTCCCCTAAAAATACAAATATTATTAATGTCTGAAAATTTTTAGAACAGAAAGATGGACATGGTTTGGTTTTAGCTATATTAAAAATAATTCTGACTAGATAAATTCATAAGAATACTGAACTTTAAATAAAATAAATCCAACATTGCTTTATGTATTGTAACAGTTATACTTTTTAACATGGCATTTACAGGAACAAGGAATCTGTTTGGTGTAATTGTGCATATCGATGTAATGGCTTTATGTGCTTCGGAATTAGAGTGGTTTTGGGGAGAGGCAAAGGTGCACAGGGGTTGTTTTACCTTTGCTAGGGGTGCCATTCTGTTCCACTGTAATTCTTGTGGTGCCTGGAGCAGATGGTAGTGTGCTCCCATCTTGCCTCATGTATGCATTTGTCTGTTTATCTGTAGAAGTGTGGTGAGGGCGTATTCTTGCATGGGTTGCCAGGAAGGGAAGTCTAGACTGCCAGGTACCCTTCCAGTTCTGGAAAGAGGCAATAAATCACAGATCTGAACTGATGTATATGGCATGTACTTGACCATGTTTTTGATGAATAGGGCGAGGACTTTGCTGTAGCAGAGTGATGCATCACTTTGCTGTTAGCAGAGTGCTGTGCTAGTTGACGCATCACATACTGTTCTCAAACTCTCTTGGGGATAGGCGAAGCAGGAAGCAGAGAGAGTCGGAGGGGATCTTGGTGCAGGTCATTGCCTGTATGGTGACCATAGCTCAGAATGGTTGGATTTGGGAGCAGGACGTCAGTTTCTGCAATCTTAATTGAGAAGCGCAGAGCAAAAAAAAACAATCACTGGGTATTTCCCATCCATCCACTAGATGGTGGTGTTTCCCCGTGTTAGAGTGTATTGTTATTTAAATAGACACAGTTAAGATGAAGCCGTAAAGTCATCACTTTCTACTCCGAGATGGTAACATAGCAACAGTTTCAGGCAGCAAAAATCTTTAATCATCTCGCCCATCTGTCCACAGTATTTCCATGGTGGACTTCTAATAATCCTCAATCCTAGTTGTTTTTTTTAATTTCCAAAATATACTTTATTCATAGAAATCTGTAAAAAATACATTACCAAACAGTTTCAAACAGCACCAAAAAATACAAACATTGCAAGGGAGATCAGTTTCCTTCAATACAATCATGAGTTGCCTCATAACCCTTCCATTTCATTTGTCATGCCAGATGCATTTTTGCATTTTACAGCAAACGAAAATTTTCCCGATACAGTTCGAGGGGTTTCCCATGGATCCAGCCCCTCAGTTCAGTTTGATGGGGGGACCTTACACTGTGGTCTTTCCCCATTGAGCCTTTGCTGCGGCTGCCCCAAGCTTTAGTGCGTCCCTCAGCACGTAGTCCTGGACCTTGGAATGTGCCAGTCTGCAACATTCGGTCGTGAACAACTCTTTGCGCTGGAAGACCAGCAAGTTTCGGGCAGATCAAAGGGCGTCTTTCACCGAATTGATAGTCCTCCAGCAGCAGTTGATGTTTGTCTCGGTGTGCGTCCCTGGGAACAGCCCGTAGAGCACAGACTCCTGTGTTACAGAGCTGCTTGGGATGAACCTTGACAAAAACCACTGCATCTCTTTCCACACCTGCTCCGCAAAGACACATTCCAGAAGGAGGTGGGCAACTGTCTCTTCCCCACCACAGCCACTGCATGGGCATTGCGCGGAGGGGGCGAGACTTCGGGCGTGCAGGAAGGATCTGACGGGGAGGGCCCTTCTCACCACCAGCCCAAGCTACATCTTGGTGCTTGTTTGAAAGTTCTGGTGATGAGGCATTCCGCCAAATGATCTTGGTGGTCTGTCCGGGGAACCATCCGACAGGATCCACCATCTCCTTTTCCCGTAGGGCCTTGAGGACATTCCGTGCAGACCACTGCCTGATGGATCGGTGGTCAAAGGTGTTTTCCCGCAGAAACTGCTCCACGAAGGATAGGTGGTACGGCACGGTCCAACTGGTAGTTGTTGATGATCTATCCTGGTCCTTCTTGAAACCCAGTAATGTTCCTGTTCTATCTTTCGTGCTGGTACTCTGTTCCACATACCCTTTTCGTAAAATTTCCTCCTTCCATTCCTTTTTTTCTTTACCTTTAATTTGTAAGTATGAACGCCTTGTGCTTAAATTTCATACATGGCAGAAAAGCTTACTAGGATCCAATTTATCAAATTGTTTCATAATTTTAAACACTTCTACCCCTACACCCTCTCAGTCTTCTCTTCATGGGAGAAATTGCTCAGGGTAGTTGATCTTTCTTCAGACATTGTTTCTTTAAGTTCTGAGAGAACCATGTAGCCCTTCACTTCACCCCCCTCTAATAACTGAATCCTGAAAGGAGATGGGTTATGATGTTACGGGTATGCATTCTGCTAGAGTGTTGACCTCAGTTATAAGCTGTAATGAGACTTGAACCCACTGCCATCTGGCTTATAAGCAAGAGTGCTACCAACTAAGCCAAGGAATCAAAGGACTTGAAGGGAGGGAGGTCCCCAACGTGGGTACTCCAGGTTCCCCAACCGACATTCCTGTGGAGTGTGGCTCCTCATTTGGACTACGGGATCATTCAATCAAATGGGAACAATGAGTGACAAGTTGTTGGGACCAACATGGTCCATTCTCTCAAGGTTATTCACAAACACTTGAAGGCTTCAAGCAAGAGTAGGGATGAGAATTCCCTTTCCTGTGTATTGTGTATATTAAAGAGACACATTGTGTGGTTGGGTGTATAGAAAGGATTCAGTATTCGGGCGTACGGGAGAGAACCGGAGTATTCGGAGTGGGAGAGACCCAGAGTACACAGTTTGGGAGAGGCTCAGAGTACTTGGTGTAGGAGGGACAGTTTAGACAGTGGGGGGGGGCGGGGATGGTGTTGGGGGGGGGGGGGGGTGCGGTGGGGGTGAGAGCATTGTGGTAATGTTACTGGATTAGTAATCCAGAGGCCTGGACTAATGAACTGGAGGCATGAGTTCAAATCCCACCATGGCAGCTGGAGCATTTAAATTAATTAATAAATCTGGAATAAAATGCTGCTCTCAGTAATAATGATCATCAAACTAGCAGATTGTCAAAAAAACCCCATCTGGTTCACTAATGCCCTTCAGGGGAGGAAATCTGCCATCCTTCCCTGGTCTGGCCTACATGTGACTCTAGACGCACAGCAATATGGTTGACTCTTAACTGCCCTCTGAAATGGCCTAGCAAGTCATTCATTTGTATCAAATGGCTACAGAAAAGTCAAATGACATCAACCTAGTCACCAGAAACAACAAAGGCATGCCTTGCCCAGTCAACCCTGCAAAGTTCTCCTCACCAACATCTGGGGGCTTGTGCCAGAATTGGGACAGCTGTTCTACAGACTAGTCAAGCAGCACCAGATGCTGTCATACTCACCAAATCATACCCTACAGCCAATGTCCTAGACTCCTCCATCACCATCCCTGGGAATGTCCTGTCCCACTGTCAGTACAGACCCACCAGAGATGGTGGCACAGTAGTACACAGTCAGGAAGGAGTGGCCCTGAGAGACTCATGGCATCAGGTCAAACATGGGCAAGGAAATCTCCTGCTGATTACTACCTACCGCCCTCCCTGAGCTGATGAATCAAAGCTCTTCCATGTTGAAAATCACTTGGAAGAAGCACTGAGGGTAGCAAGAGTTGGGGACTTCAATGTCCATCACCAAGAGTGGCTCAGTAGTACCACTACTAGCCTAGTCCTAAAGGACATAGCTGCTAGACTGGGTCTGCGGCAGGTGGTGAGAGAACCAACAAGAAGGAAACACCGACTTAACCTCGTCTTCACCAATCTACCTATCGCAGATGCATCTGTCCATGGCAGTATTGGTAGAGTGACCACTGCACAGTCCCTCCATCGTGTTGTGTGGCACTACCACAGTGCTAAATGGGATAGACTCAGAACAGATCTAACAGCTCAAAACTGGGTATCCATGAGGCGCTGTGGGCCATCAGCAGCAGCAGCAGAACTGTATTTAACCACAATCTGTAACCTCTTGGCCCAGCTTATCCATTACCATCAAGCCTGGGGACCAACCCTAGTTCAGTGAGGAGTGTAGGGGAGTATGCCAGGAGCACCACCAGGCATATTTAAAAATGAGGTGTCAACCTAGTGAAGCTGCAACACAGGACTATATGCATGCTAAACAGCATGCGATAAACAGAGCTAAGTGATCCCACAACCAATGGATCAGAACAAAACTCTGCAATCTAGTCGTGAATGGTGGTGGACATTTAAACAACTAACAGGAGGAGGAGGAGGCTCCACAAATATCCCCATCTTCAATAATGAGGGAGCCCAGCACATGAGTGGTAAAGACAAGACTGAAGCATTTGCAACCACCTTCAGCCAGAAATGCCTAGTGAATGATTCATCTTGGCTTCCTCCTGAGGTCCCAAGCATCACAGATGACAGTCTTCAGCCAATTTGATTCACTCCACATGATATCAAGAAATGGCTGAAGGCACTGGATACAGCAAAGGCTTTGGGCCCTGACAATATCCTGTCTGTAGTACTGAAGACTTGCTCCAGAACTAGCCACGCCCTTAGCCAAGCTGTTCCAGTACAGCTACAACACTGGCATCTACCTGATAACATGGAAAATTGTCCAGGGATGTCCTGTCTACAAAAGGCAGGACAAATCCAATCTGGCCAATTACCACCCCAATCATCGACAGTGCTATCAAAATCAGTAAGCAACAACCTGCTCACTGATGCTCAGTTTGGGTTCTGCCAGGGCCACTCAGACCTCATTACACCCTTGGTCCAAATGTGGAAAAAGAGCTGAATTCCAGAGGTGAGGTGAGAGTGATTGGCCTTGACACTATGCAGCATTTGACTGAGTGTGGCTTTAACATAAGGTCAGAAGTGGGGATGTTCACTGATGATTGCACAGTGTCCAATACCATTAAGACTCCTCAGATACTAAAGCAGTCTGCACCCATGTGCAGAAAGACCTGGACAACATCCAGGCTTGGGCTGATAAGTGGCAAGTTACATTCGTGCCACATGATTGCCAGACAATGACTATCTCCAACAAGAGAGAATCTAACCATTTCCCCTTGATGTTCAAGGAACCCAAGCAAAACTAAAGCCAATGGGAATCATGGGGAAATCTCTTCATTGGTTGGAGTCATACCTAGCACAGAGGAAGATGGTTGTGGTTGTTGGAGGTCAATCATCTCAGCCCTAGGACAGCGCTGTAGGAGTTCCTCAGGGTAGTGTCCTAGGCCCAACTAACTTCAGTTGCTTCATCAATGACCTTCCCTCCATCATAAGGTCAGAAGTGGGGATGTTCGCTGATGTGCTCTCACAGTGTTCAGTACCATTTGCAACTCCTCCGATACTGAAGCTGTCCATGCCCGCATGCAGTAAAACCTGGACAACATCCAGGTAGGGCTGATAAATGGCAAGTAACATTCGCGCCACATGATTGCCAGGCAATGACCATCTCAGACAACAGAGAATCTAACCATCTCCCCTTGATATTCAACGCCATTACAATAACTGAATCCCCCACCATCAACATCCTGGGTCTTACCAGTGACCAGAAACTTAACTGGAGTAGCCATATAAATACTGTGACTACAGGAGCTTGTCAGAGGCTGGGAATTCTGTGGCGAGTAACTCACCTCCTGACTCTCCAGTGTCTGTCCACCATCTACAAGGCACAAGTCAGGAGTGTGATGGAATACAATTCCACTTGTCTGGAGGGTGCAGCTCCAACAACACTCAAGAAGCTCAAAATGACAAACCCTCCTGCTTGATTGGCAACCCATCCACCACCTTAAACATTCACTCTCTCCACCACCAGCGCACAGTGGCAACAGCGTGTACCATCTACAAGATGTACTGTAGCACCTCACCAAGAATCCTTCGACAGCACTTTCCAAACCTGCAACCTCTACCACCTTGATTAACTTGGAGGGCTACGGGGATCGTGCCGGGGGGTGGGACTGGCTGCATAGCTCCAAAGAGAGCTGGCATGAACTCAGTGGGCCGAATGACCTCCTATTATGCTGTAAAATGCTCTGTGACACGTAGAAGGGCGAGGGACACAGGTGCATTGGAACACCAACACCTGCAAGTTCACGTCCACGTCACACACCATCCTAACTTGGAGATATATTGCCGTTCTTTCATTGTCATTGGATCCAAATCCTGGAACTCCCTCCCTTACAGCACTGTGGGTATACCTACATCACATGGACTTCAGCAGCTCAAGAAGGGCAATTGGGGATGGGTCCTTTCAGCAACACCCACATCCAGAGTACTCGTGGGAAAGACCTGGAGTACTTGCTGTGGGAGAGATCTAGAGTACTTGCTGTGGGGGAGACCCGGAGTATTCGCTGTGGGAAAGACCCGGAGTACTTGCTGTGGGGGAGATCCAGAGTACTCGCTGTGGGGGAGACCCGGAGTATTCGCTGTGGGAAAGATCCGGAGTACTTGCTGTGGGGGAGATCCAGAGTTCTCGCTGTGGGGGAGACCCGGAGTATTCGCTGTGGGAAAGACCCGGAGTACTTGCTGTGGGGGAGATCCAGAGTTCTCGCTGTGGGGGAGACCCGGAGTATTCGCTGTGGGAAAGACCCGGAGTACTTGCTGTGGGGGAGATCCAGAGTACTCGCTGTGGGGGAGACCCGGAGTATTCGCTGTGGGAAAGATCCGGAGTACTTGCTGTGGGGGAGATCCAGAGTTCTCGCTGTGGGGGAGACCCGGAGTATTCGCTGTGGGAAAGATCCGGAGTACTTGCTGTGGGAGAGACAGGGACTACTTGCTGTGGGAGAGACCCGGAGTACGAGCTGTGGAGGAGACCCAGAGTACTCGTTGTGGGAAAGACCCGGAGTACTCGCTGTGGGGGAGACCCGGAGTACTCAAAGGGCTGAATTATGTGCCCATGGCTAGGCTCTCGGCGCTGGGCCAAAATGGAGGGGGAGTCCCAACTTGGCCAGCTGGGCCCCCCCAACCACCACCCACCACCCACCCAAACCCCCAGCCGGAGTGATTCTGTGGCACTGGGCCAAGTAACAGCCCGGTGCCGGGAGCCCCATCCGTTTAAAAACAGGGATCCTGCCTCCAAGAGCTGCTGGCCATTCAGAGGGCTGGCAGCTCAACAGTATTGGCAACGCCACTGGGAGAATGGCCACTGCCGGTACTGCAAGAGGCCTTGGACCCAGTCCCAGCGGTGGAGCTGGGACCAAAGGTAAGTGAGGCATAGTTGCAGGGCCCAGTCCGGAAGGCCCTGACGAGATGGGTGGGAGGGTGGGCGTTAAGTGCAAGGGGGAGCTGGTTCAGGGAGGTGTCGGTTTTCCCAGCAGGTGCCCTCTGTGGGCCACAGATTGCCAGCAGAGGAGGGCACCCCCCACAAGCCCACAGGGAGGGTGCCTCATTTTACTGGGCAATCTCCCTGTGTGACAAAGGCCTCCCGACACAATTCTATGGGCTCTGCCCCCTCCGAACCCAATTCAGGGGCCCATAAAATCCCACCCAATTTGTGGGAGAGACCCGGAGTACTGGGAGCTGGAGAAACCCGGAGTACTCAGTGTGGGAGGCCCAGAGTACTTGGGGTGTAGGAGAGAACCAGAGTACTTGAAGATGGAGAGACCTGGAGTACTCAGAATGTGGGAGAGACCCGGAGTGCTTGGTTTGTGGGAGACACCCGGAGTACTCGGAGTGGGAGAGAACGGAGTACTTGGACTGGGAGAGACCCGGAGTACTCTGTGTGGGAGAGACCCAGTGTTCAGAGTGTGGGAGAGACCCGGAGTACTTGAAGATGGAGAGACCTGGAGTACTCGGAATGTGGGAGAGACCCAGAGTACTCGGAGTGGGAGAGACCCAGAGTACTCGATGTGGGAGAGACCCAGAGTACTCAGATTGTGGGAGAGACCAGGAATGTTTGGAGTGTGGGAAAGACCCAGAGTGCTTGGAATTTGAGAGAGACCCGGAGTACTTGGTGTAGCTCAGACCCGGAGTACTGGACTGTGGGAGAGACCCAGAGTACTCGGAGTGTGGGACAGGCCTGGAGTACTCGGAGTGTGGGACACACTCAGAGTGGGAGAGACTTGGAGTACTCAGGGTTATTCCAGCCTATTCCGCTGACAGTAAATAAATTTCCAGCAGGACTAAAGCGGGACTGGTATACAGATGATAATTTCTACCTGTCCTGTTGAGTGGAGACTAGAACATGATCTATAAATATTGGGCTGACATCTAGTGGGGTCCTGTCTTCTGGATGGAGTAGCTGTATTCCAGTCTTTGAGCCTGATGTGTTGGGTTTGGGACCCACTCCCGCTCGGTCCAGTAGCAGCTCTGAATACCACTTTGACAATGGGTGTGGATAGCCCCCATATTGCAAAGTGTAGGTGCGGCTCTTTAGGCTGGGTTACAGCCCCTCCTAGAGGAGGTATTCAGCAGATGAAAACTGTGAGGACAGCATTGGGAATCCATCTCAGCTGCACTTCCCTATAAAGTAGCTCAAGAATCACATGCATATCCTGAGTTTGTACCTGCCCCGGTGCAGAACAAAATGGATGGGCAGACTTTGTACCTGTCAAATACTGATCAGAGTTTGTTTCCGTTCACTAATCTCAGCGAGTCACTAGTGATTACATTTCAGTGCAGGACTGCAGACTGAAAAATATTTTCAGTGTAAATAGAAAGGAAATGTTTGGTATCCATCTGCACACTGTCTTATTTGTGGGAGCAAACCATTCTATAGGCCATGAATTATTATGTTCAGTCATTTAATCTATGTAGCCTGTTACTGCACGAATAAGATTCCAAAGTGTCTGAGAGTATTTACTCTCTGTTTCGATATAACAAAGATTAACAGCAGAAGTTTTCTTTGTGTTTGTGCTGAAAGTTCATTTTTGAGCCTGTAAATTTGCACTGAATTTTAAGCAGCAGTGACTGACTGAGATGAACTCTGTTACTACAGGGCTAAGAGCTTGCTGCACAAATCCAGGTTGCACTGATGACTGTGATCAAGGAGATCTTGTGTGTGCGCCTGGACACATGCGTAAAACTTCCATGCTCATCTGCTAATCTTTAATGGAGTAGTTGAGAGTTTCCTCTTGCTTCGAACATTAAGTATATTGAGAAGTAAGATTATGTAAGACCCTCTACCTGGTCTAATTGGTTCGAGCTTTTACTCTGGATATCAATGGCACACAACAACTTGGATACTGTTCCACTAGATGTGGTACACCTTTATTAAACCACTAAGCAATAGCACATACTCATGATAATACCGGTTGCTTAACAGCCCTGCGAGCCGCAGTCCATCTCGGTGGTCAATCCACCGAAGAATCTTCCATTCACGACTTCCGGATGGCCAACTACACCACCCTAACCACTGCAGCAAAGATGTTCCTGTGGGCTCTTTTCACCTTTTTTCGCTATGGTCCTGTTCCATATAACGTAAAACCTGCTTTTAACACCTTCAATTGCTCTGCAATTACCCCATTGTCCTTTTGGAAAAACAAGGTCTATGGCTACAGACTTGGGCCTCATGTAGGAGTTTCCAGGCCCAGTGCTTCAGATAACAAAGACAGTTTCCCTGCTTCTTTATCTCTAGCACTGTTATCAATCTTCAGACTGATACAGACACATGCTTTTTTAAGCTCTTAACGAGCAAGGCCTGGATCTCCTCCCGGTTGCCAGCACTTTTTCAGTTTAATTAGTTTTGTAGACCCTGCTCATTCTGACAAGGCACAGTCATGATCAGAATTGACCAGCTTGCCTTGCGTTTTCAAGCCCACAATGCAGTTCATTAGATGTCTTTGGTCTGGGTACTTTGATGCTCCATGTGTTGCCACCATGAGACGGACTCCACACACTCAGGACTCCACCACAACCAGTCTACATTCATTAATACAAAAGAAATAAAACAACAGTTACATGGTTAAAAAGTGATTGTACATTTAAAGGTAAAGTAATACGCTGGCTTACAATTACAAAGTCCAAATGACCTGGACACTTTAAAAATACCGTTTCACACCGGGCTGGAGATCTATTAGAGTAGGAGACAAACTCCTATAGGAGGATTTACACTTAGAACAGAATCACAGAATGGTTACAGTACAAAAGGAGGTCATTCTGCCCATCGTGCCTGTGAAAGAGCAGTCATGCTTAGTCCCACATCCCCGCTTTTTCTCCCTAACCCTGTGAGTTCCTTATCCTCAAGTACCTGTATAAATATAAGTAGTTATGGAATCAGCTTCCACCACCTTTTCAGGATCAGCATTCCAGATCCTGACAACTCTCTGAGAGAAAATATTTCTCCTTATCTCCCCTCTTGATCTTTTTTCAATGATTTTGGATCCATGACCTCTAGTTACTGATCTACTTGCCAGAGGGAATATATTTCCCCTATTTACTCTATCAAACCTTCTCATCATCTTGAAAATATTTATTCTGTTATCTCTGTTCCAAGGAGGGCAAGCCTAAATTTTTCAACCTCTCATAACTGAAGTTCCTCATCTCTGGTAATATCCTGGTAAACATCCTCTCTGCACTTTCTAAGGGCTTTACACCTTTCCTACAGGGTGGTGCCCAGATTTGTCCACAATACTCCAACTGAGACCTAACCAATGATTTATGAAGTTCCAGCATGCTTACTTTGCTTACAGACTCTATGCCTCTATTTACAAACCCAGCTAACCCATCTGTTTTTTTTAAACCACCTTATCAACTTGCACTGCCACCTTTAAGGATTTGTGTATATGGACACCAAGGACTCACTGATTATCTACACTTTTCAAAATCATGCTATTTACAGTATACTGTCTTTCCATTTTATTCCTCCCAAAGTGCATCACATTTCTATGCATTGAACTCCATTTGCCATGTTTCAGTCCATTTTACCATCCTCTCTATGTCATTCTGAAGCTTATAACTATCCTCATCGTGATCCACCACTTCACAAAGTTTTGTATCATCTGTAAACTTTATAATGATGCTCTCGACACCCGTGTCCAGACAGTTTATAAAAATTGCCAAGATTAATGAACCTAGAACTGACCATTGGGGAATACCACTGCAAATACCTCCTGGTCTGAAAAACATCCATCCACCACCATCCTTTGCTTCCTGCCACTGAGCCAATTTTGTACCAATACTGCCACTCTCCCCTTAATTCTTAGGGTTTCCATCTTAATAAGCCTCCTGTATTGCACTTTGTCGAATGCCTTCCAAAGGTGCGTATATATAACATCTTCTACACTACCCTGATCAACCTTCTCTGTTACCACATCAAAAAATTCAATCAAATTAGTCAGATGCGATTTACATTTAGCAAATCCATGCCTTTGCAAATGAAAGTTTATTTTGTCCCTGATAATGGTTTCCAATAACCTTCCTAGCACCAATGTTAGGTTGACTGGCCTGTAATTTCCTGGTTTATTCCTTTCCTGTTTCTTGAATAAGGGTACAACATTATCAATTCTCCCATCTTCCTGCATATTCCTGTATCCAATGAGGATTGAAAGATTGTGACCAATGTCTCTGCTATTTCTACCTTTTTAATATGTCTTCTCCGTTATTATCCTGTCCACAACTTCCCTCTTCTGTTTTAGTGTAACCTTTGCATCATCCGTTTTCTTTGTGAAGACAGATGCAAAGTATTCCTTTATTACTTTTTTCATGCCCTCTGCCTCTGAAGATTTCCCTTGGGGTCCTTTAATAGGCCCAACTTTTTTCCTTAGCAAGCCACTGACACTTTATAAATTATAAAAAGTTTTAGAGTTCAATTTAATACTGTCTGCTGATCCTTTCTTGTAACTTGTCTTTTCCTCCTGTATTAACTTTTACAATTCCCTCCTGTACTTCCCATATTGGTTTGTGGTTAATAACTCAATCTTGCTCCTGACATTTATCATAAGCCTCCTTTTTCTGGTTTATTTTCACTTTAATTTCCTTTGTTTAACTTTGGATGCTACCTTTCCCTTCAGAGAAATATGTTTAGTTTGAACCTGAAATACCTCTTCCTTGAGTGCCCTCCATTGATTTGTTATTGCTTTACCCTGCAATTGCCATTTACAATCTACCTGTGATAGGTCCCTTCTTAAATCACTGTTTAGCTCTTCCCCAGTTGAGCATGTTCACCTTAGATATTTTCTGGTCTCTTTCCATAACTATTTTAAACTAAATTATGCTGTGGTTACTATTAGCCAGATGGGCCCAGATGTTGCAGTTGTAATGACAGCAAAACTGTTGGCGTTCACCATCATTACAATTGTGAAATTGACAGCAACATCATATACAGTAAACATGGAATTCTAGAATTGCTGTCAGTGATTCCTTGCTCCTCCACAGGATGCACTGTTGAAGTCCCCACAGATGGCAAACTTCTAGAAATCACTGAACTGATGAGAGTTTTCCCTGTTATGCCGTAGTATTGCTGTCAAAATCCCTGAAAATATTATGCCTAGTTAATGTGATGTAACTGGGATTTTACAGCATACTTGGTCATAACTAATTAAGGGTGGGACAGTGGCGCAGTGGTTAGCACCGCAGCCTCATAGCTCCAGCGACCCGGGTTCAATTCTGGGTACTGCCTGTGTGGAGTTTGCAAGTTCTCCCTGTGTCTGCGTGGGTTTTCTCCGGGTGCTCCGGTTTCCTCCCACAAGCCAAAAGACTTGCAGGTTGGTAGGTAAATTGGCCATTATAAATTGCCACTAGTATAGGTAGGTGGTAGGGAAATATAGGGACAGGTGGGGATGTGGTAGGAATATGGGATGAGTATAGGATTAGTATAAATGGGTGGTTGATGGTCGGCACAGACTCGGTGGGCCGAAGGGCCTGTTTCAGTGCAGTATCTCTAAACTAAACTACTGCTGAAGAACCTCTTTGATCCTGGAAAATTTGTTTTATATTGTGTAATATCAATTTTTTCCGTAATGATAATTCCATAATGTTATGCTCATGCAAAGTGCAGCAATTGAAAATATAGAACTTACTCTGAAGAGTTATAAAAATGGACTTTTCTTTTAAAAAATGGACAATGTGCTAAAACATGGTCACCGAAGGTTAAAAGACCTGGCTTTGTATATTAAAACTGTCAGCCAAACACAAAGGAATGTATTCAAAATGAAGAGGTGTCAATTACACCCATCCTGAACCCATCAAGAGACATTTTTGAATTGAATGAGTACTTCTGAAACAAAGAAGGTGTGAAATGGCCACATCCTGGGCCATTGTCGGTCACCACAGGGTGGAAAATCCTTGTCTCCCAGCAGAGACGAGATGTGAGAAACTTTTAGGCTTAAAGGTAGCTCCATGAAGAAAGAGAGAGGGAACCCAGGAGGAAACATCACCAAAGGCTTGTCCAGCTAAGAGCTGGGAAAAAAATCCAACAAACCAAAAAGGAAGGCGCCTTGCTGTTAATTCTACATTTTCAACTTGTGCAGCAGTGAATTGGAAGTGATTCTCTGTCATCAAACTGAACTTTCAACCAACAGAGAATTCTACAAATACCTCAGGCCTGCAACCAAAGAGAACTAGACCACTGAGAGAATTCAACAGGTTTATCATGAACCCTGAATCCCTACTCATTTAAAACACCTTATCCCTTTTCCTCTTTATATATCCCTTGTGTGAGTGTGTGCAAGTGAATCCATGAGTGGGTGCAGTTGCGACAATTTCGGGTTAAAGCATATTGCTCAATAAATAATTAATCTTCTGTTTTAAACCGACAAGAAAACCTGTCACTGTCTGTTTACTTAACAAATAAAACATAAAGGGGTTAATCCCTAATAACAGAAAAACACTTGTTGTGGTCAGGTGAATTTTGAACAGTGGGAACTATGCAAATCCCTCACCATGTCGCTGTAACAATAGTTTTTCAATCTAATAAAAATTATTATTTTATAAAAAGTTTGTTTGATATTTTGGATTTTAATGTGTATGCCCCAATCTTTGTTTTGCTCTCTGTAAATGTTATAAAAAGTGTAGGATGATCACTGCATTTGAAATCCTGATTTGCTGTCTATGAGAATTCTTCAATGTGATTGGCTGTGCACCCTGCTTGATGATATCACTGTTATTGGACACCTGGCAATCCCTTTGACTTGGTGACAGGTTCAAATTAACATTGAAAAAGCTGAAATACACATGACAGAGATTGCTAGATCTTTGTGGGCAGCTTTCTTCGAGGTCAGTGGCGAGCACTGGCCCTCCGCAGCTGACCGCAAAATCTGGGCCATGATCTCCTACAGTAACACATTCCACTTGCCCCACTTCATTTTCCAGAACCAGATTCAACACCGTTTCCTTCCTTGTTGGACTGGAGACATATTGATCAAGAAATTTCTCATCTGCATGTATCAAAACAACTTCTTCCCTATCCTTAGTATAATGTTTTTTTCCAGTCTATGTTAGTGTCCTAATATCACTACTGAGTTTTTATTGCATTCCTTTGAAATTTGCTCATCTATCTCCTTCTCAATGTTTGGACCTTGATTAAAAATAAAACTCCCAATAATGTAATAGCTCCCCCTCTGTACCTCAACTCAAGCTTAATAGATTCAGCCCTGAACTATCTAGTAAATCCTTCCTATTCAGAACTGTAACATTATCCTTAATCAGTAGTGCCATCCCACATTCTTTCTCTCCTCTATCATTCCTGAATACTTGGTACCTAGGAATATTAAAACCCGTTCCTGGCCTTGTTTGAGCTATGTGTCTGCTAATGCAACCATGTCATAATCCCATATAGCAATTTATGTCTGCAGCTCACCAACCTTAATAGTTACACTGTGGACATTGATGTACCTACAATTTAATGCCTGCTTCATCACTTTTACTATTTTCCTCAAACCCCTGCAATTTTTTGGGATATTTCTACTTTTATTGCTGCCTATATCTCCCTGTCCTCTGATCTAATTTCTGCTCCTTTCTGGTTCCTCTCTCCCTGCCAAATGAATTTAAACCCTGCCCAACAGAACTAGTTAAGCTCTCAGTGAAAACATTGGCCCCTGCTTTGTTCAGGTACAACCTGCCCATCTTCTACAGGTGCCCCTTTCCCCAGAATTGGTCCCAATGTCCCAAGAATCTGAAACCCTCCCTCCTGCACCAATTCTCCACCCATGTATTTCCCTGTGATATCATCCTGTGTTAACCTGTCTAACCCATTTTTTGGGAGCAGGGATCACGATTCATGACCTGCCCATGCTGGTTCCATGGGAGGTGGGTAGCACCCTATCTTGGTGCTCCCACCTCATTACCCTGATTGTAGGATGGGCTGGCTGCCTGTGTACTCAGCGGGCGCCGATCAGCATTGTGCTGATGGCATGTAGTGCAGCCAGCCTGCTCTTCCTAAAGACAGTCTGTCCCTGTTAAAGAGAAGCTGCACTGAATAACATTGCTCAAATTTAAAACATGGAAAATGGAACATTAGGGCAGAGAGAGGGTTTCAGAGTGACAGATATGGTGCTGGAGCATTAGTGGTGCGAGTGGGCAGGAGGAGAGACACCATGGTTCCATGGGGCCAGGAAGGGCATGGGAGCAGGTGGCCATGGAGGTCAACTCCAGGTGTCTTCATATAACATCGCCTACCCACCACACCACCAAACTCTCACGCTGCTCAATTCACCATACCTCCATCACTCACCCAGCAGTGCTCCCTCGCACTCTGGACTCAGGCTTAACATCTAGATAGTTCACCTCACCCTCACACACCTACCAATGCTGCCAGCCTCACAGCCATCTCTCACTGCCTTCACATTCCTCCATCTATTGTGCTATGGCAGGCACATCATCTAAACACAGTGCTACTCAACCACTGATGTTCTGCCCTCTCCCTTGCAGAACCAGGGTGGCACACAATAGAATGGAGCAGAGCAGAATCAGTGGGGGACAAGGACACCTGCATCTCCTGAATCCTATGAAGGATCATGGGGATGGCTGTGACAGAGCCTGTAACATTCAGCTTTGCTGAGAACATTGAGGATGATGGTATGTTCCTGCCTTATGCCCCTTCTGAGTTCCTGCTCTCAGACACCCAAGAACTGCCACCTTCCCAAACACAGCTGCCCAAAGAGGAAGAGAGGGAGCAACAGATCAGCACTGATGAAGAGGTTTCATCACTTGAGTTCACACTCACAGCCACCAGCTCAGATACTGGCACTGCACAGACTTTGGAGGCAAGTATAGAGTTGGGATCAGAAAGTAGTGAGTGTGCCTGGCATGAGTGGGCAGCAGCCAGGCGCGGGGGTAAGGATCGTTTGTTTGCCAGCTCACCAGATGGGGAGATCGCAATGAGTTCTACTGTAGAGGACACAGATGAGGACTTCGACGAGGCGGAATACAGGAGAGCACTGATGGGCATGCACACCGAGATGCTGGGTACATTGGCTGGTCTGCCAGACAGCTTCCTGTCACTGTCAAAGAGTAGGCCATCTCCAAGTTGACAGAGGGTATCACACAGAGCTTGCTCCACAGCCCCTGCTCCATCTCCCTGTTGTTCTGAAGACCCAGAAGCACAGCCATTGCTGCCCCCAAACCTGTTGCAGCTTTTGTGTGGACAGGTCACCCAATCCTTTGCTCTACCTCAGAGGATGCAGCAACACTCCCTGTGGAATCCAGGAACTCACCAGAACACCTCCAAAAACACTCCTCAGTACCTCCAGACATTTTTCAGTTGCAGGAGTTCTTAAAAATTCTTAAATGACTTTACCTGCAATTTGGGTCCCTAGTTCTTCGAATAATCCTACTGCTGGGCTCCTCTTGCAGCTCAGCACTTGTTATTTGCAAATTCATTGCGTGGCTCAAATTTGGTATCTGGCATTGCCTCAGCTGGTTGGGCTGTGCGACGTCAGGATAGAGCTCCATCATGGGCTTCCGGTGCACGCCCTTCTCAACTGGGCACATGGGTGGATCATGGTAGAAGCAGCTGGCAGCGCAGTGCACCTCAGCAAAATGGCACTAGCTACAGAGATGGAATTCACACCTCCTGTTTCTACACTCATGAGTATGTGGAACTAGGAATAATTCTGAGATTATCGCCTTTGAGGTCCTGTTTCTTAATCTTTTTCCTGGCTCTGTCAGGTCTGCCTGAAGGACCTCAACACATTTTCAACTTATATCATTGGTTCCAATATGTACTACAACACCTGTTCCCCTTCTCCTGGAAGAATATGCTGCACCTGTTCAGTGATATCCTTTACCATAGCAACAGTGAAACAACATACCATTCGGGAATCACGTTTGTGGTTACAGATACGCATGTCTATGCCCCTAACTATTGAATCCTCTTTGACCGCATTTCTACTCTTTTTTCCCCTGCATGCAGTCAAGTCTCCCATGGGGCTGGGGGTTTGAACCTAACTACATTCCTCCGGGGGTAGCCACCCACACTGATATTCAAGACTGAAAACCGGTTAGCGAGTGCCACTGGCTAGGGGGGATTCTTACACTACCTCTGTCTTCCTCCTACCCTGTCTGGTGGCCAGTCATTCCCTCACCTCCTGCACCTTGTGAAATACCTTAGGAGTTTGAGTTCAAGTAACTGCCAGCACTTCCTGCACATGTGGTTATCCAGGACGCATGAAGTGTCCTGGCGTTCCCACATAGAACAGGAATTACATGCAACGGGTTCCAGCTGGCCTGTCATGGTCGTCAATCCACTGACCTTAAAACACCGAGACCCTAACCACAAAAACTCTTAAAGCTGACCTCCAAATATCTAAAAAAAAATCGAGGTCTAAGACACTGAGATACTGACCTATAAACTTCTAAGAAATTGAAAGACTGAGATACTAAAATAGTAAAAAGTTAGCTAAAGACACTGGAAATTATATCAATCAATCTAAAACACTGAGGAAACTACCATCAACTGAATTTCAATGGTGAAAAACAATTCAATAAAACAAACTAACGAACTAGCACTTACCTGTTACCCACCAATCCACTAGTTCTGCAGCAATGATGGTCACTTTTGAATTTCTTTCTGGGATATCCACGTTCAGCTCGCACTTTGACTTTATCCTCTTACACTGTTTCCCCTCAGATTCTCTCTTTCCGCTCTCTCTGACTCTCGCACTGTTTCCCCTCACTCTCAACTCTTACTAACTCTCTGCCATTGCTTCTCCCACTTTTATCTGTTGTGCTCTCACACTGTTATCCCTCAGGTTCATTTTTCTGCTCTCACTGACTCTCTGCTGCTGGTTCTGCTGCTTTATCTGTGGTCTCCTCACACTGTTTGCCTTCAGGCTCGCTTTCTCCGCTCTCACTAAACGTTTATCAGCTTGAACTTCACAGAGACCTATCTCTGGTTAAACTATTATTTTCTGCAATTCCACTGAATTTACGGAGAATCATGCTTAAAACTTTAACGGAGCTAACTTCATACAGTACAAAAAGTTCCAAGTTTTGCCAACTGGAGCTGCTCTTAAATATTGCAGTTAAAACATTTATTAAAATAGCAATTAAAAAAATTGCAAGTACAGATTTTGCGATGGTTTTCACTCAGTTCTGTTTGTTATTATTACTGAGAGTTGAAAGGTGTACTTGTACCACTGACTTAGGAAAAGGGGTAAATCGCACAAAATGTAATCAGTCGGATATGCAATAACCTTCAGAGTGGTCAGTCAAGTGGCTAATTCTGACAATTTGGTGAGCCATGGCAGCCCAGTCTACTGTTGACTCACTGTGGCCATGCCATGGGTTAGGACTAGACAGTCCTTTCTGGGCAAGATGCTCAGACACCCAGCTAGAGGGACTGTGTCATCATTAGAAATTTCTGACTTGCAAGTTGGAACTTCCTGTGACTAATCAGATGTCTGCTGAGCTGTGTCTGAGTGACTATGATTGTGAGTCTGGCATAATCATTAAAAGTTTGCAGCGGTCTATTTTTATTGTGGATATTGCTGAGTGGATAGTTGCTCTTGCTCACAGCTTAAGTTGGTTTCAGCTCTCGTTACAAATTTCTTGTTCCCTTATTTTCTTGCAGCCTCTTTCGAAGCTGTCATGCAAATGGACAAACGGACTGTATTTACAAGAATACATTCCTGAGTTGGCCACCATGAGGCCTTCTTGGTGTGGAAAGCAGATGTAAGCAAAGGCCTCAGGTTAGTAAGTCCTGTTTCAGGGTTATCAGTTCGACAGTACTGACCCCTCTTCCCCAAGTCTATGTCTGAAAATTTATACAGAGTTGAACCTAGCATTTGCACTTGCAGAAGCTTGCACCTAGACCTTTTTGGTATGATGTTTTCATGACAACCGACAAAGACACCCAGAGTACCATGGTGAAATCAGTTCAACCACTGAATTTAAAGGCCGTTATCAAAATCAGATAAAATAGAGGAGCACTGGTTGGTAAATACAGGTCATAAACATGCTAAATGTTACTGGAATATAAGAAATATATTGTAATGCGCTGACTTGTGGGGTTGCTTATCTTGTGAGACTGCAAGAAGCAATCACAGAGAAAAATCTGAAGGATGTATCTGAAGTGCATAGAAATCCATAGAAGTTACAATGTTGACACAGGCTACTTGGCCCAACTAGTCCGTGCTGGCATTTACAATCTACCTGAACAAATAGGGGTAATCTCGTTTAGCTGCCCTTTTCCCATATCCCTTCATCCACCATCTGGAATTCTGACATAGGGCAGTCTCTTCTCAACTTAGAAGATTCTCAGTGTCAGGACCATTCCCGGGTTCCAACCCCGATGGTGTCCGAGTCCTGCCTGCATTACATGCGTCCAATTAACAGGCCGCCTCTGGGAGCCCCATCCAATGCGTCAGGTAGACGACACAACTCGCAACTTTCTGAAATTCCCCGCCCTTCCCCTCCAAAGCCGCCTCTGCATGACTAATAAGATTCCACCCATAGTTTCTGAGTTTCTGCCTCAACCACTAACCCTGGAAGTGAATTCCATAGCCTTGCAACTCTTGGTATAAAGAGATTTCTCGTGCTCTATTCTGAATATCTTACATTTAATCATTCTAGAATTCCCAACAATTAACTGTCCCCTCCTTTCATAATTTTAACAATTTGACAGATTTCGAAATACCAATGACCAAGGGGATATGGGGATAGTGTGGGAAAAAGGCATTGATGTGGAAGATCGGCCTTGATCATATTGAATGGCGGGGCAGGCTCGATGGGCTGAATGGCCTACTCCTGCTCCTATGTTCCTATATTCTATTATATTGCCTCATAATCTGCTTTATTCTAATGATAAAGACCCAATTTCTCATGTGTTTCTTTGTATTTATCTTTCCTTTTACCAGGCAGCATCCTAGTAAAGCTGTATTGCAACCTGTCTTCAGCCCTCAATATCCTTCTAATATTAATTATTATTATCGTCCATATAGGCACTCTTCAATTTAAAATGAGTAGATCCTGGATGTGTTGTGCAGTCACTGCACACTCTGAGACATCTTCTTCAGTACAGGATCAAAGAACCATTCTGTCTGGTTGTTGGGGCTGGAATCGGGTGTCCAGGTGCTGAGCCAAGCACCAAACCCCCTTGAGCTTGGCAGCATGCGGCCCGGGAGATTTTGATGCCTATGCCTCATTGGCATGATTCATGGGTCAGTTGCCCGTTGAAACCATTGGGAGTTGGCGGCTAACTGGTAGGCAAAAGTCCTGAGGAAAGGGTTTTTGGAGGGCCTTGGGAAGTGGGAGAGCTCCAGCCAGGGGAGGACTAAACCTTGCTTGTGCAGTTTGGAGCAGCGCTCGTACTCCTCTTGGCTCCACAAAGAAAGTCTCCCATCTGATTTTAAAGGGATAGAATCGCCCCATACAAAGACATTACATATGATCTGTATGAAGGAGTTAGAAATGCATTGGAATTTCCACAAATAAAGAGTAACAGGGAGAGTAAGGACCTATCTGAGGGCCGTAGCCGGAGTTCCATCAGCCAGATCTTTTGAATCTTCTTCTCTGATGAGCTACCTGTGGATGGCCTTTAGATGTTGGCAGCTTGCTGGCTCAGTGATGATGAGGCCTGAGGCCCAATATTACCTGGGTTTCAGGTCTGTCCACTCATGAGCAGGGATTGTTTTCCTGCATTTACCATGCGTCCATTTTTAGGCGGCTTGAACTTCTAGGCCACAGCCTGTGTTTGAATCTACCTAGAGCTTCTTTACATTAGGTTCTCTGGCAGGGCCCCCATTGGGTGGGCTCCCAATCAGAGGCATTTACAATGCCTGCAGCTCACCCACAATATTCAGATTAAGCTACAGTGGGGTTATTACTAGAGCATTCAGGTGGGCAAAGTCTCGCCCATTCACACTTCTGCTCCTGCAGATAATCCAGCTAATTGTGTCCTGACAAGAGCAGCTTATTAGCATGGCCACAATTTCAGTGGCCTTACTCACAGGGCTGTTGAGTGTGACAGCGGTGACACATGGAGGATACATAGAGGATGATGGTAATGATAACAGCCCTGTATAATTTCAATTTGATCCAGACACACTTTCTTGGTTTTCCATGTTTCTGATACAAGACAGCACTTCATTGTTCATTAGTGCATTATTTGATAACATGCTGCCCAGAAAAGTGCACACAATTTAACTCAGTATGGTGTAGCAGCTGAGGTTGGTAGAAAAGTGACCTCTGATTCTAAAGGCTCGTGGTAAGGCTATAGTTAGTAACAGTCAGTAAGCAGTATATCCTCCACTGTGTGGGCTGAATTTTATTCAGGCGCCGTGCCCTTTAAACTCAGCGGGGTGCCCGCATTTAGCAGCCGCAGCAATGTCCCCGTGATATTACATACAAGGGCTGATTAGAATCACTGCACCGAGCCGTCCTCCCCATATTACGTGGGGAGAGGTGGGACATTCGGCGCAGTGAGGAACCTTTTGACAGCCGTGCAGCAGGTTCTGGGGCCCTAGTTAAAGCGCCCCAGCACCTACTTCCTGACAGCTGTCAAAGAATATTTACCTGACTGCTGAAGAGTGGGGCTGCTGTTAATCTGGCAGCAAAGCAGAAAGTGCTGCAGAAATCCAGCAGGTGGCGAGAGAAGCAGAGTTAACCTGTCCAAGTTCACAGATCTGAAAGTTAACTCTGCTTCTCTCTCCACAGATGCTACCTGACCTGCTGAGTTACCCCAGCACTTTCTGCTTTGCTGCCACATACTTATCCTGCTGTGTCCCAGTGTCCTGTGAAGTTGCGATCCTCTTCTTCCACTCAAGTGTAACATTCCTTTTTGAAGGCGTGCTGCACCTGGGTGAATAATCTTAAATTTGCATATTCCAGGACGTGAGACTTAAATAGACCATATAAGGTATTACAGAGGTTTACAGAGAACATACTGACACAAATGGGAATTGGCTTAGTGACAGGAGGCAGAGGGTGATGGTCGAGAGTTGTTTTTGCGAGTGGAAGCCTGTGACCAGTGGTGTACCGCAGGGATCGGTGCTGGGGCCCTTGCTGTTTGTAGTGTACATTAATGATTTAGACATGAATATAGGAGGTATGAAAAGTAAGTTCACAGATGACATGAAAATTGGTGGTATAAATAGTGAGGAGGAAAGCCTTAGATCACAGGATGATATAGATGGGCTGGTAAGATGGGCAGAGCAGTGGCAAATGGAATTTAATCCTGAGAAGTGTGAGGTGAAGCATTTTGGAAGGACTAACAAGGCAAGGGAATATACAATGGATGGTAGGACCCTAGGAAGGACAGAGGCTCAGAGGGACCTTGATGTACTTGTCCATAGATCACTGAAAGTAGCAGCACAAGTAGATAGGTGGTTCGGAAGGCATATGGGATACTTGCCTTTATCAGCCGAGGCATCGAATATAAGAGCAGGGAGGTTATGATGGAGCTGTATAAAACGCTAGTTAGGCCACAGCTGGAGTACTGTGTACAGTTCTGGGCAGCACACTATAGGAAGGATGTGATTGCACTGGAGAGGGTGCAGAGGCGATTCACCAGGATGTTGCCTGGGATGGAGCATTTCAGCTATGAAGAGAGACTGAAAAGGCTCGGGTTGTTTTCCTTAGAACAGAGAAGGCTGAGGGGGGACATGATTGAGGTATACAAAATTATGAGGGGCATTGATAGGTTAGATAGGAAGAAACTTTTCCCCTTAGCAGAGGGGTCAATAACCAGGGGGCAGGAGGTTTAGAGGACATTTGAGGAAAAGATTTTTCACCCAGAGGGTGTTTGGAATCTAGAACGCACTGCCTGAAGAGGTGATAGAGGCAAGAACCCTCACGACATTTAAGAAGTATTTAGATGAGCACTCGAAATGCCATAGCATACAAGGCTATGAGCCAAGTGCTGGAAAATGGCATTCGAATAGTTAGGTGCTTGATGGCCGGCCCGACACGATGGCCTAAGGGCCTGTTTCTGCACTGTATAACTCTATAACTCTACGGGTGTAAATACGTCTTTCACTAAATATTCCTCACCAACATGTGTGTCCTTCTCTCTGTGTGAATGATGTGTGCCAGCATGTAGTGTCAATGTCACATCCCTTTGCACTGTTGGCCCTTCAGGAGAGCCAACTTATGCAATAACATAATTACCATGCCACCATTACTCATGAGCATCTCCACGGATGCAGTGATATGGACATTGGCTCATTGCCTCTAATGGTTTACACAGGGATGCTGCAGATGTGGGCTGGTGCATAGCAGGTGAGCGAGGGTGATGTGTGGCTTGCAGAGCTCATGTCTGTTCCTGTGGAGCAGAGAGCCTTTATCTAATAAGCCACTGCCGTACATCCCTAGCTCACTGCTAGCCCTGCGTGCAGAGCCTGGGTACCATCTGCCCTCCCATGCATCTTTCATGTTGCAGGTCCTCAGCGTCCTTATAGTCCGAGGGGGAATCCTGTTGAGTCTCTCCTTATCATGCCAGGCCTGGGTGCATAGTTGTGCAGAACAGCAAAGAAAGGAGCTGGCGTTTTCAGCCTGTAGTACAGGGCATCACCCTATCCATCCAGGCATTGGAGGCACTCTTTCAGCATGCTGATCTCCTGCCCAATGGTGGCTCATGTAGCTCAGTGGCTGGCATTGTATCTCCCCTCTGCAGCAGTGGTGGGGTCTCCCACTGGTGTCGGGAGCCATGTCTGCAAAGGATAGTCCTTATCTCCAAGAAGCCACCCCTCTATCTGAGCCAGTTCAGTGAACAGCAGTGGCAGCCAGGACTGGCGCAAGACACAGGTGTCATGGTAGCTGCCTGAGAAGCGGTCACACATTCTCTGCAAGCATCTGCGGTGATCACATACCAGCTTCACCTGGATTAAGAGGGCTCCTTTAATGGTGACATCTGCAGGTGGTAGCCTAGCAGGAGGCCTGATGGCCACATGATTGCAGTCTATGAACATTACAACCTATGGTTCTCCGGCAATGGTGCCAGAACCAATGGCCCTCTGGGCCTGGCTGTGAGAGTCCGTCCTGAAGCAGCCATTCTCACTGGCACTCCAGTGCAGGGCATCGGTGACCTCCCTGATTCAGCGGTGCACTGCTGACTGTGTGACCCCACAAAGGTCTCTGGTGGGCCCCTAAAAAGCTGCAGAGGCGTCAGACTTGAGAACCGCTGCCACGATGAGGAACGAAGACATGGGATGCCCACCAGAGCCCATGGGCTGCAGGTCATCCTTGAGCAGAGCACAGAGACGTGTCACCACCCTCTCGACATGCGCAATCGCATCAGACACTGGTGCTCTGATATCCAATGGTATGTCATGTGGGGCCTGTAGATGCACGGCAATCGTAATGGCCAGCTCTCCTTGGGGGCTGCTGCTCACGACCGGGGACCTCTATGTGGACTGCACCTGCCTGTTGATTTTGCCTCTGGCACATACGGATCCTCAGGAGCAGAGGATCACACAATGTAGGATCAGCCATACCTATTTCCATGTGATATATAAAGTTGAACCCTTCATGTATTCGAAGGTTCCTAACAGGGTATGGATTAGTGTTGACAGGTACATCAGCTGCTTTCCTGGATCAACTATGTGGAGTGCCATAGCATTGCCCACCTTGGCCAACACTCAGAGTGGCACAGCATGACCACATCAAGATCCTAACAGCTGAATCGATTGCCTCTACCATCCATAAAACCTTAATGCTCCTGCCCTTTCTGGCACCCTCCCCAAACACAGGGTGTCTAGAGTGCCATTGCTCCCTCACAAACATGAACAAACACAGAGTGTACACTGTTAACGGAGGGAGGGTACACAGTACCTCCCTTCATGCCAGCAGAGCTTTCCCTCCAGTAATCCCAGACCCCGTACCTTTAAGAATGCAGTGTGAGACCCCTGAAAAGAAACTTACCCTTCTGCTGCGAAACCTTCTGCCTCTGTGGACCCGCCGGCTTTTCCAATCGTGAACGGGACGGCACGTGACGGCCGCCCGTTCAGCGAAAAATCAGGAAGTGTCAATGGAGAGGTGGCGGGCAGCATAATCAGCAAAGGGAAGTACCGTTTACCATATGCTAATTGTGGTGCCGCCGCCATGCGGTGGGGGGGGGCCGCACTGAGGTCCCCGCACCACTGGTAATTTGCAGCAGGCCCTTCTCGACGTTGCGGGTAAAGGCGGGCCTCTCTCTGCAGAATTTTACCGGCCCCCGCGTGCAACCTGCAGTGTCGAGGGGCCAGTAAAATTCAGCCCTGTATGTCTCAAAAGTGCAGTGAAGTACAAATAAGAACGCATGTATGACCTCCTCTGTGGTCTCTATCATGGCTGGTGCTTCCTGAGGTGCAGGAATATATGCAAAGACTCATGTCTCGGCATCTTGCTGTATAATTAAGAACAAAGGCTAATGGCAAGCATATAACAACAACAATGTATTTATATAGCACCCTTCGGACAGAATTTTGTGCATTTGTTTGAAGCAGGATTGTTGGCGTGGGGGGACTGATGATCGCATCGGAAGAGTCCGACTGGAAATCCGGCACTGTGACGTCGGTTCCGAATTTAGTCAGCGGCGGGAAAGCACCAAGACGAATCACGGCCCTGACATGACGGGAATGTATTTTAAATTGCTGAGCAGTTAATTTCAATGTGTTTGCATCTAATTCATTGCATTCAATGGGGGGCTTGTGATTAAGTGGATGGCGGACGACACTTGTATCTTCTGGTTCATGACTGCTAAAAGCTGGCAGCACCAAGGCGAGGCTTCAGTGCCTCGATGGGTAGGCAACTATGAACAGCACTACATAGGGCAAGAGGGGAATGCAGAGACCATTTTCGTCAGACTGCAGTGCTGTGCACTCTGCAAGGTGGGGTCAAGATCTCAGGGGCCCTGCAGGAAGGGGTGAGGTCTTGGGGACTCTGCAAGGGAGTCGGGGCTTCGGGCTCTGCAAGGTGGGGGCTGGGGTTTGGGTGGCTGTATTGGGTGAACACACTTTTGGGTGAGATGGTTGGTCGCCCATATTATTGGATGAGAGGGTTGGCCCTGTATGCTCACTGGTCACATGGTATGGGTCTCATACACCCTGTTTCTTTGGACCCCCGTGGTGTGATGCGGTACTTCTGACGGAGGGAGGGCCGAGAGGCAGCTGCACCTGCTCCTGAAGCTCCACAACGAGAGCAGCAGCAGGTGCTCATGTGAAGAAGGGCCCACCTGTGCCAGAGAGTGTACCAGACTTGAATCAGCTACCTCCAAGGGCTAAGTCAGTAAGGTACTGGGTCTTGCTAGAGTCCAGATGATGGATAACACTGATTGGGATAAATATGACTTTGATCTTAATGGTCGGGCAGAATGAAACAATGAAGAGAGGCTCTTTGCCAAGAAAATCAAGATCTTGAGGGAAAAGTCAGTTAGAAAGATAAGTTTTTTCTTTATGAGTGCCACAGGTATATTATTAGCATTGGAGGCAGATGGAAAAAAAAATTTGTGGAACCTAACAAGAAATAGCTTTGCTCAGAGACCAGAACAAGCAACTCCTGGAAGGGCAGGAAGACAAGTACTTGAAACTTCTTTTCAACAAAACTGTAATTAGCATCCTCTCAACTGGATTCACAGAGTACCAAGGTGATGAAGTGGCATCAGGATTCTTCAGACTGCTCAGGATGCCATTTTTGAGAGATACCTGGTTTCAACTGTTTTCTTAACAGGCTATTGACCTCATTGCTGTTTGTGCGCCCTTGGTGTGTACAAAATTAACATTCACTGTACTTCTAATTGATTCATTGCATGCAAAGTGCTTTGAGACATATTGTGATAAGTTGCTTTTATAAATGTGAGTGTTGCTTTTCTGTTCTGTTAAATGCAGCTTTCTAGTTGGTATGGATGCCAGGCAACTTCCTAAAGGAAAAATCCATCATTTTCCTATGTGTCTGCCAGCAGATTAAATGGGTACATTAATGCAAAGTGCAGTATTGTCAGTGTACAATGCTCTCTGTTACATTAAAATTTTTAAGTCACTTCAGATTTCTTTCTGTTGAAGCCTGATTATGAATTGCTTCTTTCGGCTTCATGAGGACTGGACATTTTGGGGCTGATTTATCAAACACCTGTTCAGCTCTAGGCTGGTCTGTCAATGAGCATCTATTAGTCAGCAGTCGGCTGCATCCGCCTTAGTTCTGAATGCTAATCTCGATCATTAAGGATGCTTAAAATTCAGTGCTGGTCCAGTATACATCAGCATTCAAGCAATACTCAAAATCAAAAATCATAGAATAAGAACCAAAAAAATACAGGTTATGGGTACTCTTCATCAGAGCTGTTTAATTTCAGAAGTTATAGACTTTTTATACCTGTCAGGGCCAAAAAGATTCTCTGGAGCCACTTACTAAAAGCCTTCTAACTGGTGTTAGATAATGAAGAGAGGATCAGACGTTAAATGGATCCTCACAATGCTGCTAGGAGCCTGTTATTATTTATTTATTTATTTATTGATTTAGAGATACAGCACTGAAATAGGCCCTTCGGCCCATCGAGTCTGTGCTGACCATCAACCACCCATTTTATACTAATCCTACGTTAATCCCATATTCCCTACCACATCCCCACTATTCTCCTACCACCTACCTATACTAGGGGCAATTTATAATGGCCAATTTACCTATCAACCTGCAAGTCTTTGGCTGTGGGAGGAAACTGGAGCACCCGGCGGAAATCCACGCGGTCACAGGGAGAACTTGCAAACTCCGCACAGGCAGTACCCAGAATCCAACCCGGGTCACTGGAGCTGTGAGACTGCGGTGCTAACCACCGTGCCACTGTGCTGCCCAAATATATAAATATATACATATAACTCAAATGCGTGGGGGAGGGTTTCATCTCTATGTATTGTATGGTGTCAGAGTGTGAGTTTAAAAGTCCAATCAGGATTTTAATTGAACAACAGAAATGGCTATAGTATCTTTATCACCTTTTCTCTCTTACCCCGATTTGGTGAAGGTACTGGTGGTCTCAGTAGGATGCGACTTATTCTTCTGTTTAATTCACAGCACTAATTAAAGTTTCTATTTAAATGTTGTATAGCTGATACAAATGAGAAGATCCAAATTTTTGTATGTATGTGTGTAAATAATGTATTATATATACACTTTCAATAAATAATAATCAAAGCATTGAATTTCAAAAGATAAAGCATTTACCTCAATTCAATGATTTTTCTATTATCTTTTTTCCTACCAGTTGGTCTTTCCTGTTCACCCCGAAGTATTTCCTACTAGCTGAGGTAACATTTTGTGAGCATCAATCACACTGCCAAGACACTGACGTTGACAGGATATTTGATTGCAGAGGGGCAGCTGATCTCAATCCTGTCCTCACTTATTATCCCTACACACAACTCCACCAGAAGTCACTGAATAGCAACCAGAAGGGGACACTCTAGCCTTTTTTGTTACTCTTCCTAATCCAAGGTCATTATGGCTATCACCACCCCCTCTGAAATCAGCAGTCGAGTACAGAAGATGGAATTCTCCAGGTCTATATGGTTCAGTTTCTCATTGCCTTCGTCAATTGAGCCATTGGGAACACCATGGCATACTTCTCAACCAGCATTGGTACCAAAGCTAACCGCAGCAAACTTTGTTTTCCGAGTTGACTCCTTGTGTTTACAGCACTTAGCTAAGATGGAAATTCTAAGATGTCACTTTCCATTCCACCAACTGATCATATGAGTACTGTGCTCTAAGGATACCAGTGCAAATGGTGTAGGCTGCTATGATGGGATGTAAAATTAGTCCCTTTTACTCAGAAAAGGAGTCACATCTTAAAAAAGAAGCATCCTTTTCTAATTGGGACTATTACTGTTTAATTTTACTTGAAATTGGAAGCCACTAACTTTATGATTCCGTCCTACGGAATTCAGCGCAGTTCTAAACACTTCATAACAATGCTGCTAGTTCACTTGTAGCCACCAGGCAGACAATATTAATGTCAGTACTCAGGCTGTGGAACTCCACACTATTGCACTGTGAGATTTTTTTCTCCCAACACCTGTCAATATTCTTCACTCAAAAGGCAGACAAGTTAACTCCTTGACCTCGGCTCCATGGGGGAGCAATGCACCATCCTTATTAAAATGTCAGCAGTCTGTTTAAAGGTTACAATGTTAGCCCGCCTCGAACTGTGGCCGCAGGTACTAAATCATAAATAGAATAATCAACTGGGAAATTCTCAGACCTGCTATGAGGTGATCAACTCATTATAAGTTACTCTAAAGGCAAGGACACATAGAGTAATGTATACCAGAATCTTTTTAACGAGTTAACGACAAAGGGCAGTATCATTCTTGGAAGGAAACCAATCCAGTAAGCTGCTGTTTTGGAACTGAATTGAAGTGATGGAAGGGAAGCAGGATTTGAATATTCAACTGTGGCTGAAGATTAACCAAGGAGATAAGAGTTTACTTAACATACCTTATAATTAGGACTGTCAAAGGATTGAAAAAACTTATTGGCGATTAATCTTGTGATTAAAAATGTTAATCTCAGTTAATCTTGGTTTTAATGGCTCACTTAGTTGATACAGTTACTGCATCCATTTCAAGTTGGTTTTCTTACTGATGTTATTAAGAAGAGTTGGACAGTTCTCCCCTGTGTCTTGGAAATATTTATGTCTCAACAAACATCACCTAAAACAGATCATATGGTCCTTTTCACATTGTTATTTGTGGGAGCTGGCTGTGCGCAAATTGATTGCCACGTTTCCTTCATTACAGCAATGACTACATTTCAAAAGTATTCATTGGCTGTAAAGCACTTTGGGACATCCTGAGGTCATGAAGGGGCTATATAAATGCAAGTCTTTCTTTCATTATTATTGACATCCAAAAACAGTACTGATGGTTTTGACTGTTTTTAGCTCACTTACAAATTAGCTCTAAAAATCTATTTGTGCATCGGGAAAAAATTTACTCCTTTAAAATAAACCCCGAACTACTGAAATCAAACAACTTTATAAGCAAATGAAAAAGATCATCACTTTATCTGCATTTGTCCCATTGTCCTCTTTGCCACTCCTATTCCCTCTTTATTTAAATTTTTTAATGAATATTCCGCTTTTCGCTAATATTGCTGTATTCTATTTCCTCCCTCAATTTTTGAAGTTAATTTGCTTTCACTTGCCTATATCCTTTAAACACCCTGCTCCTATTAACAATTTTGGAGGTGGGAGGGGAGCAAGTACTTTTTGACAAGTGGTTGTTCATTGGCTAAAAAAGCTTCCTGCTTCTCAAATGCCCAGCTTGGTATCATCAACATAACCAGGCCACTGCAACACTTCTCTTGAACTAATAGGGCTACTGCCAAAGTGTATAATTAGCAGCTGCCCCACAGCTTGATTGAGCCTCGATCAATGCCAGCTGAATATGTAATATGGGCTTCTGGTCTCACCCTAAATAAAGCCCTCCATCATTGCCACGTCCTTCTCCTTCTCTCTAGTCCAAGTAATAGCCAAGAGAGATAAATAATAATATACTGACGCAAGTGTAGCTCAAACCGTAACACAGAGGAAGGCTTGAATTTGAGGAGGGTCTGTAGTGACTGATGCCTAATGCTATTTTTCCTTACAGCAGTGGTTCTGAAACCGGGGTCTGTAGAGACTTTCCAGAGGGTTCGTGAAATAGTGTGACATTCAAACCGGGAGGTGGGACCAGAGTGCAGCAGCCACATGTGCAGCACAGAGTGGACTGGCTATCTCCCATAGAAAGGGAGCGCACGAGGATATACAGACCCTGCAGTGAGAAGCAGGCACACCCATCTCACTGATATCTGTAAGTAAATAACTGTTTCTGTAAAAGCATTATTAAAACAGTCTTTATATGCAAGACTTTTGTATTATGAGTATTATGTGGTATTATAATTTAGATGGGGGGGGGGGGGTGATTCTGTGATTACTAATCCATTTGAAAAGGAGTCCTTCAACCAAAAATGTTTGAGACCCACTGCCTTACAGAACGCTGTGGTATTCAGCTGTAAATGGGCAATGGATATGATGACCTTGAAATTGGGCTCAGAAGCACCACTGCTGCTGGTGCTACCAAATTCCCGACGGCATAAAATGGCATGTGCTGCGCTGCTGGTCACTTCCAATGTGTACCATGCAATGCCCTAGGCTGGACAGGGCATAAGCGCAGGCATGCCATGCATGCGCTGGTAGCATGAGGAGAGGTCGGGCTGTGACATCCATCAGCCATTTCGACTGATTTGATATATGTTTCACAAACCTGGTCAGCGCAGGTCTACTGGAATACCTGTGCTAATCACTGTCAGCTGAACATGCGGTCAGAAGAATTTCTGACTTCGCCAACTAACGTTATTTGAAGAGACAGGTATCCGACTTGCTTTTGACTTGCATTTACTGTGGAGAAGTTTGAGGAAGTAGCAAGGATTGTTCTGGAGGTCTGTTGGTGAGCCTGTGCATCCATTCAAGGAGAGGATTTTGTCACCTGTGATCTTCAAGAGGAATGGGGATTATTGATGCAGTTCCTCTGGGTCTGCGGCATGACCAACAAATGCAGCAGAGGCGGCAGAGAGGGGAAGTTCCGCAAAGTGGGAGGAGGAGGAGGACTCTCCACAGAAGCCCTACTAGCCATAAGTTTTCCATGAGCACTGCCACCTCCCTCAATATGACCTGGTGTCTCACACAGGGGCACAGATAGTGTTGACAGTGGCCACAAAGATCACAGTAGCATTAAACTTCTATACGACTGGATCTTTCCAAGCGGGAGTGGGTGACATTTTCAATATATCCCAATACAGCACCCAGCAATCATCCAGGAGGTGAGAGGTTATCTATGCCAGGACACGATTACATTGTGCTGTCTCAAAGCAGGGAGAAGCAGGATGAGTGCGTATGTGGATTTGCAAGGATAGTAGGATTCCCGATGGTGCAGAGAGCCATTGACTGTATGCACGTGGTGCTGCTTGCCCCCCATGTAAACAGGGAGAGCTACAGAAAGCGTAAGGGTCCACGAATGTATAGTTGGTGTGTGACCATGCACAGTACATCATGCCCACTATCCTGGCAGCAACAACAGTGCCTTCATTCTGAGGCAGTCTGCTGTTCCTGCATCTTAGCATATATAAGAACAGCCAGCCAAGCAAGAGATCTATGGTCACACCATCTGCAGCTTGCACATCATGTCAGACAGCAGGATGACGATGATGTGGGTGTTGAGATGGGGCATAAGGCAGTAACATACTGTCATCCTGAATGCTATCGGTGACGCTGAATGCTACGAGCTCTGTCGCGGCCAGCCCCATAATGCAGAGCACCATCACCTCCATCAGTCGTGAGATGAAGGCCTGACTCCCACTGGTCCAGCTTTGTTCCCTTCTATTGTGGACAACCTTGTCCTGCAAGAGAAAGGGCAGAATGTCAGTGATTGTATTGTACTCTGTTTGGTTGATGTGCCTGCAGTAGCTGAATAGCTGGAGATATTTGGAGACAGTGAGAGGTGGGTGTGAGGCTGGCATCATTGGAAGGTTTGTGAGGGGGAGGTAGAGTATCTGAATGTTAGGCATGAATCTCAAGTGCCAGGGAGCGCTGATGGGTGGAGTGATGGGGTGTGGTGCATTGAGCAGTGTGAGAGGTTGGTGGTGCAGTGGGCATGAGTTGTCATGTGAAGATGCATTCACTGATTTTGACTACCTGCATGATGTCATTTGCAATTCTTCTAGCACTGCTACCAGGTCTTCGGGGACAGAATCTGGGAGTTGACCTCCTGGCCACATACCCCCATTACCTTCGAAGGGTGGTCCTTGAGGGCCTCGTGGCCCTCTGCGGAAACCTGGCTTTTCCCATCCTGTCCACCTCCATGACTGAGCCCTCCCAGTGCCATCTCTGAACCGCAGAATCCTCTTCCTCCCCTGGTGCTCCATTTATTTTCTCTCCAATTGCAGCATAGTCAGCAGCAGCCTCCTTTCAGTGGTACTTATCTTAAAAGGGTCAGACTGACAGAAAGTTTAACACAGTAAACAAAGAGATTCCAGTATTTCCCTGAGAACTGAGTGAAAAGGAGAAACAAAGCTCACCCGACTAGCTGTGCGTCATGCTAGCTTTGCACGCTGTTAGGCGCCTGTTGGACGTGCAGCCAGCCAGCAGTGTGGATCGCACTTGCCTGCAAGCTGAAATCATTCAAATGAAGAGGCAGCATAAAGTTTGTGTGGTGCCTGCCTCAACCAGAACAGGTGCAGGCAGATCGTGAACCCTGACCCCCCGCACCCCCCACACTCCGAAAATGGATGTGAACAAATTTTTAGCCCGATATATATCAAGAACTATGTTTTGTACTATTGGCATCTGTGTCATATTAACCTAAATAAAGCATGGCTGCTATTTGTATTCACTGAATAGCACACTGTATTGTACATTGTGTAAACAGAACTTACCAGCATCCAAGGAATCTGTGCTCATCTCTTATATGAGGTAGAAAAATAAGGTTCTGCTTTGGTGACAAAGTTTCACCTAGCAGAGATTCTTTTAATAGTCTACCTTTACCCTTCACGGCTTTTAACAAACATTTTCCTGTTTTTTTGCAATCTTCCATGTCTATTATTTTCTTTTTTTTAATTCTAAAATAATTTTAGTCCAGGCACTTTACTCCCAGTTGTAGGTAAATGTATTTTAAATCCACAATAAACTCCTCTTCCCTTATAAGATTCTTTCATTGAAACACAGAGTGTGAGCTCCCTGAAATCTAGTGAGATTTGTTTCGTCATTCTGCATCCTGCATAAATTAAGCCAAAGCTAATGAAGGTCCAGTGGTTTTTATGCTTATTAAAGTGTTTAAATTGCATGATTTTAACATTCCAATTTATGGCTTAGCTCACCGCTGGTGAAAGATGAACATGCTGCTTTATTGGAGGTACTGTCCTACAGATGAGTAAATATTTCAGGTGGTGGATGGGATGCCGATCAAGCAGGCTGCTTTGTCCTGGATGCTGTTGAGTTTCTTGAGTGTTGTTGGAGCTGCACCCATCCAGGCAAGTGGAGAGTATTCCATCACATTCCCGACTTGTGCCTTGTAGTTGGTGGACAGGCTTTGGGGAGTCAGGAGGTGAGTTACTTACCACAGAATTCCCAGCCTCTGACCTACTCTTGCAGGCACAGTATTTATGTAGCTGGTGGGGGATTCAGCGATGATAATGCCATTGAATGTCCACGGGAGATGGTTAGATTCTCTCTTGGAGATTTTTTTATTACTTGTTCATAGGATGTGAGCATCGCTGGCAAGGCCAGTATTTATTGCCCAACCTGAATGCCCTTCAGAAAGTGGTGGTGAGCCGCCTTCTTGAACCGCTGCAGTCCATCTGGTATAAGTACAACCACAGTGCTGTTAGGAAGGAAGTTCCAGGTTTTTGACCAAACGACAGTGAAGGTACGGTGATATAGTTCCAAGTCAGGATGGTGTGTGGCTTGGAGGGGAATTTTCAGTGTTCCTGTGAGTGTGCTGCCCTTGTCCTTCTATGTGGTACATCGCAGGGTTGGTAGGTGCTGTTGAAGGAGCCTTGGCAAGTTGCTGCAGTGCATCTTGTAGATGGTACACACTGCTGCCACTGTGCGCTGGTGGTGGAGGGAGTGCATATCAAGCGGGCTGCTTTGTCCTGGATGGTGTTGAACTTCTTGAGTGTTGTTAGAGCAGCACTCATCCAGGCAAGTGGAGCGTATTCCATCACACTCCTGACTTCTGCCTTGTAGGTGTGGATAGGCTTTGGAGAGACAGGAGGTGAGTTGCTCATCGCAGAATTCCCAGCCTCTGACCTGCTCTTGCAGCCACAGTATTTATATGGCTGGTCCAGTTAGTTTTTTGTCAATGGTAACTCCCAGGATGTTGATGATGGGGGAATTCAGCAATGTAATGCTGTTGAACTGATTCTCTCTTGTTGGAGATGGTCATTGCCTGGCACTTGTGTGGCAGAAACATTACTTGCCACTTATCAGTCCAAGCCTAAATGTTATCCATGTCTTACTCCATTCAGGCATGGACTGCTTAAGTATCTGAGGAGTCACGAATGGTACTGATTGTTGTGGAATCATCAGCGAACATCCCCAGTTCTGACCTTATGGAGGGAAGGTCATTGATGAAGCAGTTGAAGATAGTTGGGTCTAGGACAGTATCCTGAGGAACTCCTGCTGTGATGTCCTGGGGCTGCGATAATAGGGCGGCACAGTGGCGCAGTGGTTAGCACCACAGCCTCACAGCTCCAGCGACCCGGGTTCAATTCTGGGTACTGCCTGTGTGGAGTCTGCAAGTTCTCCCTGTGTCTGCGTGGGTTTCCTCCCACATGCCAAATACTTGCAGGTTGATAGGTAAATTGGCCATTATAAATTGCCCCTAGTATAGGTAGGTGGTAGGGAAATATAGGGACAGGTGGGGATGTGGTAGGAATATAGGATTAGTATAAGTGGGTGGTTGATGGTCGGCACAGACTCGGTGGGCCGAAGGGCCTGTTTCAGTGCTGTATCTCTAAAAAAAAATAAAAATTGGCCTCCAACAACCACATCCACTTTCCTTCGTGCTAGGTGTGACTCCAGTCAGTGGTGTTCCCATTGACTTTAATTTTACTCAGGCTCCTTGATGCCACATTCAGTCAAATGCTGCCTTGATATGAAGGGCAATCACTCTCACCTTACCTCTGGCATCCAGCTCTTTTGTGCATGTTTGGATCAAAGCTGTAATGAAGTCTAGAGCTGAGTAGTCCTGGTGGAACCTAAACTGAGCATCAGTGAGCAGGTTATTGATGAGTAAGTGTCAAAGCACCTTCCATCACTTTGCTGATGACTGAGAGTAGACTGATTGACTGGATTGGATTTGCTCTGCTTTTTGAGCAGAGGACATACCTGGGCAATTTTCCACTTTGCCGAGTAGATTCCCGACTTGTTGCTGTACCGGAGCAGCTTGGCTAGACATACATTCTGAAGTACATGTCTTCAGCACTACAGCTGCGATGTTGTCAGGGCCCTTGATATCACATGCAGTAAATCAATTTGGCTGAAGACTGGCTTCTGTGATGGTGTGGACCTCAGGAGGAGGCCCCTTTAAGGTGGTGGATTGGCAACCCTTAAATATTCACTCCCTCCACAGTGGACGGCACAGTGGTGCAGTGGTTAGCACTGCAGCCTCATAGCTCAAGCGACCTGCGTTTGATTCTGGGTACTGCCTGTATGGAGTTCGCAAGTTCTCCCTGTGACCGCGTGGGTTTTCGCTGGGTCTTCCGGTTTCCTCCCACAGCCAAAGACTTGCAGGTTTGTAGGTAAATTGCCCCTAGTATAGGTAGGTGGTAGGGGGGTTGTGGTAGGAATATGGGATTAATGTTGATGATTGGCATAGACTCAGTGGGCTGAAGGGCCTGTTTCAGTGCTGTATCTCTAAATAAATAAACTGGGGCGCCATGCCTGCAGAGTGTATCATCTACAAGATGCATTGCACCAACTCACCATTGCTTCTTCAACACATCTCCCAAGCCCACCACCTCCGCTATTTAGAAGGATAGAAGAAGTAGGCATATGGGAACACCACCACCCAAAAGTTCCAGTCCAAGTCACACACCATCCTGACTTGGAAATATATTGCTGTTCCTTCATCATCGGTGGGTCAAAATCCTGGAACTCCCTCCCTTAACTGCACTGTGGGAGCACCTTCACCGCAATGGTTCAAAAAGGGCAGCTTGCCGTCACTTTCTCAATGTGGGCCTTGCTGCCAATGCCCAGATCCCGTGAATGAATAAAAAAAAAAGAAATGAACTGAGAGGTCTGTCCTGTTGTGTTGGGACCGTTTAAACTGGGCTGGCCCGTGAATTTCTAGAGGCCAAGCAGATCTCACAGTCATTGTTTATTCTTTCTAGTTATTTTTGCATCTTATAATGTGGAGGCATTCACCATTAATGCTAAGACTTTCAGTCAGAAGTACAAGAATATAGGAAGTGCCCAGGGGACAAGAGAATTAGTTTCAGGATTGGGAAGTGGGGCGGGGGTAATGCTGGTGAGAAGGGGTGTAAACTCCTCAGCCCTTGCCCCTACTGGCTCTGCTGCTTGTGCTTTTCATGAATTGCTATCAGCCACAAAGTCAACATTGGGAAGAAAGTCAAGGTCCCACCCCAGTCCTACGCCCTTTACACTTGAAAGGTGGTGATCCGGTCTGCAGGAATTCTTTGCGAAGTTAAGGGTGTTTCTTTATTGGGAACAATGTTGGGTGTTCCCACTAATTGATCTTAGTCCCGATGATGGAGAAATACTAATTTCCATCATTAAACACTGTCACGGAAATCCTCTATTTAATCTTGCCCGTCACCCTGTTAACTGTAAGAATAATTAACAACGTTTTAATGGGATTGTGCGCAGTACGTACCTTGACGCCGCAGTTCTAGGATGCCGCCAATAGTGGGCAGATATGTTCTCTAAATAAACAGCACATTCTAATGAGGAGGACTTGTTTCATTATCTGTCAGCCCATTAAATCTTGTCTGTGGCTGTTATCATTCATACCTTGTCAAATCCAACATCCAGCACACGTACTTTGCCACTGTTTTCACAAACACTAACTACTGGGTACGGTAGGAACGGACAGAGCTACTTATTGAAGAGGGAGAGTAAACCTCCCGTGGTGTTCAGCCTGGGCTCGACAGGAGCTGTTGCTCATTGCCCATTCTAAAAGGCTGGACTTTGAACATTCACACAGTAAGCGAAGAGATTCCAGTATTTCCCCCAGAACTGAGTGAAAAGGAGAAACACCGGCCTGCTCACTGCCAAACAACATTGCAGCTGGAATTGAGAATGAAAACGAGTGCAACCCTTTCACTCACCTGATGTAATATCGCCACGGAAATACAAGAAAGTTTTAGTTGTTGGGAACCGAGATGGCAAAAAACACATCCTTGTATTTTCGTATCATCGAAGGAAGAAATTTGCCCGCCAAGGACGTGTAAGTTTCCTGTTTAATATACCTTCCTGCATTACACTGGGAACAACTTAGAAACGAGTTGGTTTGCCGTCCGTTTTAATACCAATGCCTTTTTTCCAGGTCTGGCACCAGTGATCCTTACTGTATCGTCAAAGTGGACAATGAGATAGTGGCCAGGTGAGTGACCCTCTCTATCTCCTTATTACATCGGCTGTGCTTGACCGTCCAGGCGGGCATGTGTCTATTTGCAAAGATTTCCCGGAAAATATTTGCTGATCAACCATTAATCTGCTGGAGTACGGGGGTTTCCGGTATTTGCGGTAATTAACTGACAAGTATTCATAATTTGATGACATTAGTCAGTAGTTTGTCTCCCAAAGCGTGCATTTAATGTTTAAATGGCAGATCACTGGAAGTTTGGCAATCTAACTGACTTGTTGCATCAAGAGACTTCACGAGAAAGCTGGAAATATGTGCCAGGTTCTTATTTGCATTCTGTGACAAATGTTATCCACATTATCTTTGCAGAGATCTGGTTTCTCTGTTGATTTCCCCTTTAGATATGAGCTGCAGCAGCGGTACAGCGTACAGGTGCTTTGGGTTGGGCTGTAGCTTGGAGAAGCCGCGGTTTCCGCTTCCCCAGTGCCTGTGACCCAGCCGTTGTGTTGTTTCATCTGCACGAATCCACATACAGCGACAGGGAAACCTGCTGTGTGAATGGTAACAGTACATCCCATAATTGGTTATGGGATGAAGACAAGTGGATAACCAATGAGTGACCAAAACCGCATGTCAGACCAACACTTCATTGTTCAGTCCAAATCTGTGATGAAGGATACTGGAGTCGAACCATGTTTTTTGGTTGAAAATATTTGTAATTAACTTAAATAGAAATTCTGTATGTACACTTCCTGTGCCTTAACTACATGAGGACCAAGTGACCAACAATGAGTCGTGAAAAAGAGCTGGCTGTGTCCTTTAATGGGGCATATTTTGATGAGAAGCAGAGCACTTATGCTGTATGGTGAAAGATCAGTACCATTGGAAGGTGAAGCAATGGGCAGGGGACTGAGGTTTGAAGGTGCTGAATGGAAGGGTGACAGTGGGCAGACAGTGGTAGGAGTTGGCATGGGTGGCAGCATAATAATGAGGTCTTGTGATACCTAGAATGAACTGCTAACGATAACAGGCATTAACGCACATTCATGATAAAAACTATTTTTATATTTATAAATAATGGTGTGTATGTTTTGTCTATGAAATTTTGCATTCTCATGGGAAAATGTCTCAACTGTTTTGTTTTGAATGTGTTGGCACAAAGAGTGGCAAATGGCTCAATCGAGTCTCAAGTTTCAATTTAACCACTATTTTATAGTCCAAATGTCTGATTTGAGCCTAAATGTTCTCACTCAGGTGCCACAGACTCTGCAATTTGCAAGGTTCTGTATAGCTTGAGGGAAGGGACAACAACAAAAACAACAACTACTTATATTTGTATAGTGCCTTTAACATAATAAAACATCCCAAGGTGCTTCATTGTAAAGCCTGGCTCATGTAGAAAATTAAAACCCGACGCGGGCTCAACACGACAATAGCCAACCCAGGCCTGAGTCCTTTGATTTTTTTTTTAAATGCCCGACCCGACCCGAATCTGACACATGTAGAGAGTGCAGAGTGCGGAGTCTGGACTGCACGTTTCCCACCTTGATGTCCTGAATGTTCATTTGAAGATTACTTCCTGGAGTGAGGCAGCACTTTCCACATCCAGCCCAACCCGACCCGAGCCCGAATGCTTGTCATCGGGTCTGGTCAGGTTCGGGTCGGGTAGCTGCACTTTACTTCATAGGGGCATTATAAAACAAAATACGACACTGAGCCACATAAGAAGATATTAGGTCAGATGACCTGAAGCTTGGTCAAAGAGACAGGTTTTAAGGAGTGGCTTAAAGGAGGAAAGAGAGGCGGAGAGGCAGAGTGGTGTAGGGAGGGAATTCCAGAGGCCGGGGCCTAGGTAACTGAAGGCATGGCCATCAATGCTGGAGAAATTAAAATCGAGGATGCTCAAGAGGCCAGAATTAGATGAGCGCAGTAATCTTGGAGGGATGTGGGGCTGGGGGAGATTAGAGAGATAGGGAGGGGTGAGACCATGGAGGGATTTGAAAACAAAGATGAGAATTTTATAATCAAGATGTTGCTTGACCAGGAGCCAATGTAGGTCAGCGAGGACAGAGGTGATAGCGGTGGTGCGAGTTAAGACATGTGCAGCCGAGTTTTAGATGACCTCAAGTTTACAAAGGGTAGAATGTGGGAAGCAAGCCCGGAGTGTGTTGGAATAGTCAAGTCTAGAGGTAACAAAGGCATGAATGAAGGTTTCAGTAGCAGATGAACTGAGACAGGGGTGAAGTTGGGTGAGGTTACGGAGGTGGAAATAGGCGGTCTTAGTGATGGCACAAATATGTAGTCAGTAACTCATCTCGGGGTCAAATGTGACACCAAGGTTGTGAACAGACTGGTTTTGTCTCAGAATGTTGCCAGGGAGAGAGATGGGGTCGGTAGCTAGCAGCCGAACTTTGGAGTGGGGACCGAAAACAATGACTTCAGTCTTCGCAATATTAATTGGAGGAAATTACTGCTCATCCAGTACTTGGAAGTCGTATTAGCAGTCTGATAATTTAGCTACAGAAGTTGAGAGAGGTGGTGGTGGGGGCTAATGATAGATCCTTTGGGGACACCAGAGGTAACTGTGCAGGAGTGTGAAGAGAAGCCATCGTAGATGATACTCTGGCTACGATTAGATAGACAAGAACCAGGAAAGAGCAGTCCCACCCAACTGGATAACAGTGGGGAGGTGTTGGAGGAGGATGGTGTGGTCAACCATATCAAAGGCTGCAGACAGGTCGAGAAGGATAAGGAGGAATAGTTTACCTTTGTCACAGTCACATAGGAACATTCTAAAGAACTGTCTTTTGTAAAGTTTGAATAATTGGAGCCAAGCGCACCTGTGGAAGATTATTATTGGTGGGTCCCTCGCTCCTGCTGTTCAGAAGGGACCCCACATAACACTGGCTTGAAGAAACTACCACGGCAAGTGAGTTACTGACCATTGCAAGGATACATTTGGCCCTATTGTTGGAAGGAGGAATGGTACCTGCAAAAAAAATCCTTGCTTGGGAAGCTTTTCGGACTGCTGCCCGGGCTGGTGGGTGGGTGGGGGGGGCAGGGGTGGGTAGGATGGTGCCAGGGTTTTTAGCAGCAGGTGAGTGGGACATGGGACAGGTGAGTGTCATAGATGCGCCCAAAGTGGCGCTTGCATCAACTTGTCCCATACAAGGGACATGCCCTCCCATAGACCCAGCAAACCCCAGAGGGATCAGCACTGGAGGCAACCCGAGCAAATTTGGGCCAATAGTCACCATTGAGCAAATGAAACATAAAGCTCTCCCTAGCTGATAATTAGTGAGAGTCCATGTATGAGGCAGTACGTACTGTAATAAATTAAAAAGGTAAATTAAAATCAACCATTGGACATCTCACAGCTTCACCTGCAAAAATAAAACCATAAAATTACAGCAAAGCTATGTGAGGAAGACAGTTTACTCGTCATGCTCAAAGATACAGTCAAGAAATGCTATATGGAATCCAAATGATCATTAAGGAAACAACATGGTGCATTTCTTTCTGGGCCTCCTGTAATGGTTCCTCTGGTCCTAGGCATGGCTGTACCCCTAAACATGACTTAAGCTGGCAGGAGATGGATTCCCCACCCAATCAACCTGAATCTTGGCTCACTTTTGTCACTAAGACTGAACCAGGAGAAATTCTCCTATGCAGAAGCAAAATATTGTGGATGCTGGAAATCTGAGACAAAAACAGAAAATGCTGGAAATACTCAGGATCTGTGGCGAGAGAAACAAAGCTAATGGGCTGAATTTTATGCAGCTGTCAGGGGTCCCGACGCCAGGCCAGAAAGGCGAGGGGAACCCCGCCTCAGCCATTTGGGGGACCCCTGGCTGCACTTTACAGCACACAGGTTATTAACTGCCTGGCTTGGGGGTTGGGATCCCGTGTCCAAGAGCTGCTGGCCAATCAAAGGGCTGGCAGCTCAGGAGTCCAGCAGCGCCTTTGGGAACGGTGGCCACTGCTGGGACTGCAGGAGTCCCAGGATCAGGAGCAGCACTAGATCCCGGGAGAAGAGGTAAGTGGGGGGCAGGCTTGTTGGGGCCAGTTAGGCAGGCCACAGATTGCCCAAGCAGGAGGGCACCCCCCCACCCCCGCCACCAGCTCACATGGAGGCAGCCTGGTGTTAATGGGTGGCTTCCGCACGTTGCTGAGTGCCTCCCTGCCGCTGGTAAAATGTCAGTGGACATTAATTGGCCTCTGGGCGGGAAAACTTCTTCAATCTTCCCCTCCCCCCCAACTAAATTGAATGGCATCAGGAAGGCAACAGACACTCCAACCCCCACCTTCCCTCACAATATTTTGCCCCCCCCCCCCCCCGCCTCCTTGCCCATCCATTGAGGGCTGATAAAGTTCAGCCCATTGTTTCAGGTTTGTGACCTTTCATCAGAAATTCATTCTATGTCTGTTTCCCATTTTGAACCTAGTATCAATGGCTGAACAGCACATCTGCTGTTCCTCCCACATAACCCAGGGGGCATGAGAGAGACGAGGGTGAATTTTTGCGAATACTTGAGGCGCTAAAGAGGTAAAGAGGTGACAAAGATGGGATCTTAAGCTGAAATGCTGGTTTAGCCCACGTTTAGTGCAAGACGCTATCTTGTTAAAGAAGTTGAAGCCAATGCTAAATATGACTGATGCTTAAAATGGTTGCTAATGCTCATTAAAGAGGCTATACAGCATTTTGGTGGCCACGGCTTCAACTAACGCCCCCTCCTAACAGTGACCAGCTGTTTGGGAGTAAACACTGCACTGATGTCGATTTTAAGTGATACTTAAAGGGATATTCACCATTTCATGTCTGTTGATGCTGGAGGTGTGAAGGAGACTTCTGAAACACACCAGGAGACTTTCTAGGACACTTCGTCAAGACATCACCAACAATTGAACAACATTTATTCCAGAAATTCTCTGAAGACTTCAGCTAAAAATTGTAAGTGCTGTGCTACTCCACCATGTTGTTCACCTTATAAGAATCACCAGGAGAAAGGGAGTGCTTGGTCATGGGCATCTTGCTGGGGGTCCTCTTGGTCTGGATGAGGAATGGGAGGAAGGCATGAGGCCAGGCAGAGTAGCCCCAATTGTTGCTGGAGAGAGGGGCAGGAGGGCAAAGTAGCATCCTTCTCCCTTTCCCTCCTCCTCTGGACCTCCTCTACTAGGACCTCCAGTGCTGATGCCGAGAACCTGTGTGCTCTCTCCCTCGCTCCCTGATGCTGAACCGTGCTGCCGTGTGCCTGTACACCTTCAGTGGAAGTGGGCACGAGGAGTCCTATTATACTGCTCCACAAAAATTCCATCTAATTAACATTTGAGTGCTAAACCTGTGTTTAGCACCTCTGGGCAAGTTCAAATTATGATAATCAGCATTTATGACCAAAATTGTGTGCTAAATCCAGGCTTTCAAACAGACTAATCTTATTCGTGTTGCACCCATTTTCAGCCTTTGGTCAATATAACTCTCACAGCCTCAAACCTATAGTACATCAGGCAGTAAAATCCAACAGACATCAACACTGCTGCAACTGACAGCTACAGCAGTGAGAAGAAACACCCTTGATCGAAAGCAGCCTTTGGGCTGTCCATATTTCTCTATGTTTGCCCCCATGCCTAGCACCTCTTCATGTATATTGGCTACATGTGCTGAGTAGTGATGTATGATCCTGATAATGCATTGTAACTGGGAACAATTGCAATAGGAAAAGCTTACAGTCCTATTAGGACTGAGATGTTCAGCTGATAACTAAACAAATCCATGATGAACTCATGCTGGCTTTGAGAGATAAGTGGCCGTTGGACTCAAACCTGAGATAATAATGCAATGGAACAATTCTCTGAACTACTCTGATACAAGGTCACCTGGGTGAATTATTAATAGTTGTTCATGTTTACCATATAAAGGGTTTTTGTTAAATATGATGAGTTTAATTTGTGATTATAATTTACTCAATTAAACTTCAATGTCTGAACATGGACCAAAGCTCCATTTATAATAACAAAACAGAAGCAGAGTTAACGTTTCGGGTCAGTGAAGAAGGGTCACTGACCCGAAACGTTAACTCTGCTTCTCTTTCCACAGATGCTGCCAGACCTGCTGAGTGAATCCAGCATTTCTTGTTTTTGTTTCAGATTTCCAGCATCCGCAGTATTTTGCTTTTACTCCATTTATAATACTTGCTCAACTTCAGGTCACCTAAAGTTCAGATGTTCAGAAGTAACATTTATGCTATCCTGCTTACACTAAACAGATTGCGAAACACCTCTCACAACTGATTTAATGTTGGAACTCAGGGTGTACATTTGGGAATTTTGGGAATACTCCTTCAGAGTATTGCCCCGACCCAGATTGCACCCAGTGGCTTGTGCATTTTTGAAGTTTAACTTTAAAAATTGTGCATTCGGGTTAATTTTAAACTTTTTTACTTCACAACTTTTAGATTTTAATCTAAAGATAGGAATAATAAGTGATGTTTGAGTTTATTAGTATTCAGTGTTCAACCGACCAACGAGATCCTAATTCTTCCCAAAAGCGCTTGATCAGTTACTCTATCGTAACTTATAGGCACTCCTCTGACAGAGACACTGCCTTTGGCCTAACCCCACTCTCAATCTCCCCACTGCCCATCCATAAACAGAGGCATTCTTCACTCCCAGTTCAGAGATCAAAGCCATTAAACAAGCTGAGAAAGACATCATGAGAGCAGAAGACCTTCTGATCTTAATTCGACTGGAGTCTGTAGCTTTAGAACAAGGTTTCAGCTATGACTCCGTATATTTAACAAGAATTGAATACTATATTCATGAACTAGAAGAGACCTAACAAAAATCCTGCAGAAACCAGTGGGAAAACTGCAGATATAGGGCTGAATTTAACTTGCCACTTGGGAATGGGCTGGAAGACAGGTGGGGGGGGGGGGCACTCCTGCTTGGGCAACTTATGGCCCACAGAGGGCTCCTGGCAGTGAAGGCCACCCCTGCACCAATACCAACCCCTCCCCATCCTCAATAATGCACACTCACCCAACCCCATGCTGAGGTCTACCTGACTGGCCCAGGAGACCCCTCCCCCCCCCCCCCCCCCCCACCACGTACCTGCAGTCCGAGGGTCCAGTGCAGCTCCTGGTCTTGGGACAACTGCAGTATCAACAGCGGCCACCACTCCCAGTAGCACTGCTGGGACTGCTGAGCTGCCGGCACTCTGATTGGCCGGCAGCTCGGAGGCAGGATCCCCGTCCTTAACGGAACGGGACCTCGGCACCAGGCAGTTGAGCCTGAGCCTGAGCACCATTAATTGCAGCTGGGAATCCCCCAAAGGGCCGAGGTGGGGTCCCCCTGGCCTTTTCTGTCCCGGTATTGGAACCCTTGCTGGTTGCATAAAATGCAGCCCACAGTAAAGTGGGCCAAACTGATAATCCATACTAGAGTTAAAGAAGGTATAATTATAAGGCAAAAGCAAAATACTGTGGATGTTGGAATTCTGAAATAAAAACAGAAAGTGCTGGAAATACACAGCAGGTCTGGCAGCATCTGTGGAGCGAGAAACAGAGTTAACGTTTCAGGTCCATGACCCTCAGGTTCTGATGAAGGGTCATGGACCTGAAACGTTAACTCTTCTCTCTCCACAATTATAAAACAATTTGGTACCTGAAGGAGGGTGAGGACACTGCAAAATGAAGCTGAATATTTGTCTGATGCTTTTGCGTCATGTTTGTGTATACATGAATAAATAAATCACTTCTGCACCCTTATTTTCCACTGTTTATTATTTTTCAGCTCTGTAGATAGGTACAGACCCAAATGTAGACTATCTGTTCTCTCCGCAAGTGCTGATTGACCTGCTATTAAAGGCCTGCTCAGGTCTGCAAAAAAAAAACCCGACCTGGCCTGAGTCCTTCCCTTTTTTCCCCACACCCGACCCGTTAAACTGTTAAAAAAAAACACCTTTCTGGTCAAAAAATTACATTAACAACGGATCCACTTACTTGTGATGGAGCGTGTCCGACCCGACCCGACCCGACCCGACCCGAGCCCGAATGCCGGACCCGGAAGTGCAATCCAAACCCGACACATGTCGTCTGGTCCTGTTGGGTTTGTGTCGGATAGCAGGCCTTTATCTGCTATAGGTTTCCAGGTTTTCAGTTTTTGTTTTAGAGTGAGTAATTGTCTCAATTCAAGTTCTTAACTTGAGTTGTAATTAGATTTGTGTAAAGCTTAGTTAATAGTAGTACATCTGGGCCATCCTGTGCCTGCAAGTGGCATGTTGGCCTTTATTTCAAGCGGATTGGAGTACAAGAATAAGAAAGCTTTACTACAATTGTATAGGGCTTCGATGAGATCACATCTGGAGTACTGTGCGCAGTTTTGGTCTCTGTATTTAAGAAAGACTATAGTTGTATTGGAAGCGGTACAGCAAAGGTTCACTGGATTGATTCCTGAGGTTGTCCAATGATGAAAGGCTGAGTAATTTGGGACTACACTGTCAGGAGTTTAGAAGAATGAGAAGTGATCTCATTGAAACATACAATATTCTGAAGGGGTCTGAGAGATTGTTTCCCCTGGCTGGGGAATCTAGAACACGGGGGCACTGTCTCAGAATAAGGGGTCGATCATTTAGGACTGAGATGAGGAGAAACTTCTTCACTCAAAGGGTTGTGAATCTTTTGAATTCTCTATCCCGGAGGATTGGTGAGTATATTTAAGGCTGAGTCATAGAGTCATACAGCACAGAAACAGGCCCTTCAGCCCATCGTGAGATAGACTGATTTTTGGCCTCTCAGGGAAACAAGGGATATGGGGAGAGGGCGGGAAAGTGGTGTTGAAGCAGAAGATCAGCCATGATTGGAGCAGGCTTGAGGAGCCATATGGGTCTACTGCTGCTGTTGTTCTTCTTTTCTTATGAATTTCTGATTTACCAAACACCGTCAGATCAGAAATTCGCAGTCACAAAGAGGTCAAATCTGGATCCAAACAATAGCAGCGATGAGAAGAACATTGGGAAATGGAGCAGCAGCAAGGTGAATGTCAGGAAATGGAGTGGCAATGAGAAGAACTTCAATTGACAAATCAGCAATTAATTATCCCATGGCTCGATTCCTTAGCGAGGTAAGTTAGCTGTTCAGCGGGAACACCTTTTGTAATATGATTCACATCCTTGTGTGTTTGGCAAACAAAGCAAAAGTGATCAGATAAAAACAAAAATGCTGGAAATACACAACAGATCCATCAGTATCTGTAAAGAGAAAACACAGGATAATATTTTGGTTGTAGGTCCTTCACCAGAAACTAAAAAGCCTTTAAAGCTTCATTAGCAACTAATAGTTATTTCTGAATAGTTTTGAAGATCTAGCAATATAGCATTTGTTAAAAAGCTAAATGCTTCATTCATGAGCAGAGATAAATATGTTGCACAATATCTCGCGAAGTTGAAAGCGCTTTGCTTCACCTTCACAACTTGCACCTCATCAACAGCAGTAGGATGCATAATACCAGGCTTCATGCCAGAATGGGAATTTAAAAGGAAGAAGCCAAAGGGCCCTGAAACAGTCTTTCTAGCTGCTCCATTACATTATTAAGACAGGCACTGAGGTTATTTCCACCTAAGCTTAATGTGGCATCAGATGAGCCTGACTTTGAAAAGTGTTTCTCTAGGCACGATTTGCCTTTCTTAGGTTTTAAGTACTGTTGGTAAAATTGGTAGGCAATGTGCTCTGAGTTTTGATACTGTAGTAACATTGTTTTTAATTGTAGTTTTTAATACAATGTGTTTAAATGTTGTATGCCAATCCCCAGGTAGCACTAATATACCCTGGTGTTGATGTTGATAGACACATAACACCAACATATATTGCAAAGTTACTCACCTAATTGGACAGGTGAAAAACAGTGTAGTTGAAGCCCTGTGATTACGGCTGGCAGTGACTGACAGTAGAGCCTTCAAGCATGGCTATTTATAATAGAGATGTAACAAAATACAGGGTCTGTTAATGCCAGTAACTAAAGCAGTAATTTCTTAGCTTCTACATACATGCGAACATATGAATTAAGAGCAAGAGAAGGCTCCTCGGCCCCTCGGGCTTGCTCCGCCATTCAATAAGATCATGGCTGATCTGATTGTAATCTCAACTCCACATTCCCACCTACCCCCAATAATCTTTCACCCCCTTGCTTATCAAGAATCTATCTACCTCTGCCTTAAAAATATTCAAAGACTCTGCTCCAACCACCTTTTGAGGAAGAGCTCCAAAGATTCACAACCCTCTGAGAAAAAAAACATTTCTCCTCATCTCTGTCTTAAATGGGCGACCCAGTGACCCCTAGTTCTAGATTCTCCCACAAGGGGAAGATCCTTTCCACATCCACCCTGTCGAGGCCCCTCAGGATCTCATATGTTTCAATCAAGTTGCCTCTTACTCTTCTAAACTCCAGTGAAAACAAGCCTAGCCTGTCCAACCTTTCCTCATAAGACAACCTGCCCATTCCAGGTATTAATCTAGTAAACCGTCTCTGAATTGCTTCCAACACATTTACTTCCTTCCTTTTCTTTGTTCTTTGTACTCTTCACCTTGTGGTTTTGCTTTACCTCTTGGCATTGGATTTTCCAGCATGCTATGTTAGTGGCAATGAGCACACTGCTGGTGTGGGAAAAATAAGGGGATAACTTGATAGAATTGCCACCTGCTTTTTGAATGCTCTTTTTTGCTGCAAGAGAGCAGTGATTGTCCATGCATGAGCCTGTTTTCCTAAAAGGTCCTTTCTCACTCAGGCAAGGCTGCAATTTTAAACTGAGTGAATGAGGAATCCAGTTGTATGTTTAAACAACAGTTGCGGGGTGGGGAATGGAGACTTTTTCCAACTGGTCTGACTTAACTTTTGGGTTGGATTTTCCACCCTGCCCTTTCTGCTGGTCGTATTTGTGTTTTGGGGAAAATAATAGTGGGGATTTAAATACTCTAATACATGGCACTAAGTACATGGGCTAAATTGTGGCGAGTCGAAGAGACTTAGTAGTTGGCAGGAAAAAAGACAGAGGCGCAAGGGGAGAGCCAACTGTGCAACAGCCCCAACAAACAAATTTCTCTGCAGCACCTGTGGAAGAGCCTGTCACTCCAGAATTGGCCTTTATAGCCACTCCAGGCGCTGCTTCACAAACCACTGACCACCTCCAGGCGCGTATCCATTGTCTCTCGAGATAAGGAGGCCCAAAAGAAAAAAAAAGAATACATGGCACTATCCCTTATGACAAGAGTTCAGACTTAATATTGCCAATGAATCTTTTAATTGTCAACCCAGAGGAAATCAAACCCATTGTTACTACCAGATTTTTTCCTGAATTGTGCGTGCACTTTATGACTGAGCAGCTATCATTAATATAAGTAAAAGCGAAGCAGTCTGACTACCTATCACTGTGCTAATTAATCCTCAAGGACTTTGTACAGAATGGAAGAAACCATTTCTTGCCCTCTAAAGATTTGCTGATACTTTCCTCATCGTGTACAGTGCAAGACTTCTTTATCCCTATCAGACCCTCGATTTCTCCTTCTAAGAGAATTGTTACATTTCATTTTGGTCTTAATTTTAAATTTAAGTTCTCTTTTCAGGTGCTGGCAACTTGTATTCTTTACTTTTAATTCACCTCTCCTTCAGATGTTTTTTTCAGTTGCTCTGGTCTATTTTACTCATTAATCCTCATGCTTCTGTCCCAAGCCTCTCTACTTTGCAGGAATTCCAAGAAAATGCCTTTTCACTTACCAAGCTTCGAAGTTTCTTTTTGTTTTCTGTTTCTCTGTATTTTATGGCTTTCTGCTATGGCAATGCACCTATTTGTTTCTCATTGCTTATTATCTGAGTGTGGAATAACGTCGGGAATGCTATCCATTAAGAATTGCTGTCTACGAGATGCATGCTGCCTATTAGGGTGGCACAGTGGTTAGCACTGCAGCCTCACAGCTCCAGGGACCCGGGTTCGATTCTGGGTACTGCCTGTGCAGAGTTTGTAAGTTCTCCCTGTGAGTGTGTGGATTTTTGCCGGGTGCTCCGGTTTCCTCCCACAGCCAAAGACTTGCAGATTGATAGGTAAATTGGCCATTGTAAATTGCCCCTAGTGTAGGTCGGTGGTAGGAAATATGGGATTACTGCAGGGTTAGAATAAATGGGTGGTTTGTGGTCGGCACAGACGCGGTGGGCCGAAGGGCCTGTTTTAGTGCTGTATCTCTAAA